>NC_056597.1:1880000-2182500 GCF_018340385.1 Cyprinus carpio | reverse complement strand
CATACTGATTCACAAATGGGTGGAATAGCAGAGACATGGTGGAATTTCTCGCACAGAGCTAAATGACACAAAGGACACACAGGCAGGATGCACACACAGTCCTTTTTGACCTTTTGACCATAAATTGTCCTGCGCATAGGGGTCATGAAGTGTGTGTGTGAGTGCTCATAAGTGCATACATCTGTGTTTGTGACCATCTGGTCAAAAAAAGGCCTAAAACATTTTTTTTCCACAGGCCCACTAATTAGTGGGGAGGTCCATCATACGTACGGACACGCACACGAACAGTCTCACATGCACACACATAGGCAGGTAATTTAATTACTTCAGCCTTAGAAACCCATGGGAACATGTTCCAAATGTTTTCTTGAGGTTTTTCTGGCTTTCTCTTCTCCCCTGTGATGGAGGAGTTGGCAAAACTCCAGTCAACCTTTCTGCTTTGGCCTCAATATGGGACGACTGTTTTACCTACACACTTAAAAAACTTCAACTCATATACTGTAGATACATAGTACCTGCTCCTGAGATCTGTGTGTTTAACTACTGTCTTTATGAAGGGAATGAAGTAGTTTTTAAACTACAGTCTAGGAATCTTGCATCTATTTATCTATTTATATCTACTTACCACCATACAATAGAAACAATTTCACAACCAACAGCTTGAATATCCAAATTTGAGGAGGGACTGTTTGACTGACCAGTGACTGACTGGGAGTCTTTTGGAAACCTGTTTGGAAACAATCAATATTTTTGCAGTTCTGTTTGATGTTGGCATGAAATGGAAATCTATTTTTCTAAATGCATATTATTGATATTTTTGTGCACAATTTATCTGTGCATGTATTTCATTTTTCCTTTTTTCTTAATTCTTTAATCAAAATGTCAGTCTTCCAGTGAAACAGCATATTTCTTTCTGATGACGAATGTTGGACTTCTCCAATCATTTAGTCCGCTTAAATCCCACCCCTTACTTACAATTGATGCAAGCTTGCATTCAGATCTGCCACCATCTAATCAACAAACGATGGAAAGAACCATGTCCCTGACCTAATTTTTTTTTTTTTTGATAATCTGTTTCACTCAGATGTCTGTCACAATAGGGAACAAATGATTTTGGTAAACATACAGTAGAAATCTGTAGCATCACCCACATCGGCCTGTCAGTTGTGATGGATAGGGTACTAGTATAGGAAGTCGTAACCTCCCAGTGGGCCTAGACGCATCACTTTTTTATACATTATAACTGACAGCCAATGACTATCTGTTATTGATCCTTTTACAATGTGACTGAAACTCGACTAGGTGTGTGTGTGGGAGACATGATTGCTTCTAAATCAGATCTCCTGGAACCTCATTCACACAGTCTCTCTCTATTGAGTGATACATTAACAGTTCATCCTCATGCATATTTCATGGAGAATTACACACACACACACACACACACACAAAGGAACATAAATTGTAGCAACTGTCTAGAATGTAATTTTTTTCAAGGCGAGTCAAGCTCTTATTGTCATTGCATAAGTACAATGAAATTATTTTAGTCTTCCACTGCTGGTTGCATAATATTTAAAATAAGTATAAAAGTGTATGTAAATAGAAATGTTTGCAAAGATAGAAACATACAAAATTAAAACTAATATGATATTTAAACTGCGGTAAATAAAAGTGAGAAACAGATCATTTGAACTGTGTAATTGTCACATTACTACCGTCACAAATGTAATTGCAAAAATACTATTTGTTTTTAAAACTTTTTTTTTTGCCCCTAACTCACAATGACATTGTGTCAGGCTACAATTTTTAATATATAAATGAAAAGAAAAAAAAAAACAACAGCTGTAATATTGGTGTATAACCAAACTGGCGTTAACCATATATCTTATACGAAATAAGTGAATAAATAATGGTAAACATTAAATCTGTGTATTTTATCCATTAGTCAAGAAGGCTGGCCAAGGAAGCTGGTCTTTATCTAAATCACAATGCTCAAGGAACATGAACAATTTTTGTGAAACAAACCCTATTTCTTTCTCTTTTTTGTATTCTGTCTCAAGTTTGTTTTTATACATACATTTTTCTGGTTAATAGTCTAATATCACATTGACAAACTACATTTGTTTTCAAAAATTATGATCACTTTGTTAATGGAATTTCTAGAATACAAATGAAGCACATTTTACTACTTTCACAAGATTGGGTTAAGACACGACGTGCATTACATGCATATGGAATTGAATTACTGTGAAGTATTTAATATTGCATCATTAATCTGTTTTTTCTTTCTCTCTCTTTCTATCTTCTTCCACCCTTTTGTGAATGCAGAAGTGGAACAGAGAGGTAGGTCCATTACTTCCATTACTTTAATGTAATTTAAGTGTGTAATTCACTGTCAGGCTGTTATGGTGTTATTTGATACTAATGACAGATTGGCGATCAGTAGCTCATAATGGTTTATATTAGGAATGCGGATGAGAAACTTGATCTCAGACCAAGGCTTTACTCCCTGAATTAAACCTCTGTTTCTCACTGTCTCCTCTCTCTTGATCTGTCTCAGTGTATCTGGTGGTTTACCATGTATCAGATGAACAGGGAGGTGTTGCCACTGTTTAAACTTAAGCTGCTGATTGTGCTGACCACAAGAAGTGGCAGTGTGAAACTGATGTCTTGCGATGTTTTGTCTCTTGAATGGCCTGGGGGGAATCTAGACCATCAGACTTTAACATAATAACTTAATTTTCTGCATAGCTAGAGATGACACATGAACAGTTATCAAATTTATCAAATGGCGAGAACACTCAAATTGTGAATTGGCATTTTAAAATTGGAGCTTTTTATGTCAGTTTGCCTTGATTTGGAATAGAATGACATGCATATTAAAAGCAAATTTTAAATTGACAATAACAGAAAAATAGCAGTCAATTAAACTGTGTATTCAGTTAGGAGCTTCTCAAGGTTTTTCTCTGATACCAAAACACAGTCACCACAGGCTTCTTGTTTGTAAATTTTGAAACATATTTTTTTCTGTAAAGCTGCTTTGAAAAGAAATGCATTGTAAAAGGCGTCATACAAATGACCATGAATTGAATGCTTGAATGTGAATTTAGAATCATAATGGCAAAAATAAAAGTATGTACTGTATAGGCTACCAAAAGATTTGAAAGTAAAAAAGTAATGTAAAAAAGAAAAAATGAATAAACACAAGTAAACTTGAGTTTATCAAAGGCCAAGAAAAGTTCCGGGATGAAGACATATTGTGGAAAATTAATGCATCTCAAACAATAAAAGGAAACATCCAGTAACAGTTAAAATACCAGACCCACTTCCCATGAGGATGTCCCTCATTCTGGGAACGGAATGGTGGGAAAGGACCGATACTGTGGCAGGCATTCCGTGTGACTGTTAGTGCGCTCACTTCTCTGTTTGTGTGTGACCATGTAAGTATATCTGCATGGTTTGCAGGAGTATCATTATAAATCAAAGAGAACGACACACACACACACACACACACACACACACACACACACACACACACACACACACACACACACACACACACACACACACACACACACAGAGGGTTTAATCACAAAACTGTACATTTGTAAGATATGCATGACAGCTCAGCCTGCTATACGGATGGTGGCTAACCCTGACTTTAAGCCAGTCTCAACTATGTTTATTGGTCATTGATTTTTCACAGAGCTTCAAATTGTAATTTGAATTACTCCCAGAAAATTTAAGTTGATTTGCATAAGGCATAACTCATGATTATTTTCGTCATCACATTTAATGTACCAGGAATAATAGGGTGATGATTCTTAACCACCCCCCACATACTGTGAATGTTCGCACCGTGTGAATTTTCCTCAGGGTTAGAGAAGTCGGTGAGACAGATTTTCAGAACCTCCTGAGGGATTCTGCAGGAGTCATGAACTATAAATCGGGTTACTAGTCATCAGATATGATTTAATAGATGTCTCTCTCGCTCTCTCAGGCTCAAAGCATGTAGCTTTCTGATAACTTTGGTTGCAGACCATTGCAGTTGTTAGTGTGCAATATGGATCAATGACATACAAAAGTGTTTACAATAGAGAAAAGGAGACATCTTTTTAAAAAATTTTATTTCAATCTGATGATAATAATTATTATAATGTTCATGTTATATAACAATCAAGAAAAAAAAAAAGCTTGCCTGCCGAATATTCAGTATTTTCCGAAAAAATTAATTATATTCCAATATAAAAAGTACAAATGTTTACAAATATCACAAATTATTAATTCATACATATGAGTGGAAAGTCACACCACGTGACATTTTACAGTCTGATCTAATCTTCCCTTGTTATAAAAAGATAAAATTATCCGATATTTTAAGAAGTCAATAGTCTTCAACAGCCATTATTCCACATTTCCCCTTTCTGCATACACCACATTACTTTTTGCACCACATGATTTTTTTGGTTGCACCGCATGACTTCATCATACACAAGGTTATAGACAAGATTACTTTAAAGTACTCAATAAGGACTTCTTTCGAGTATTTTCTTCCTTTTAAATAGACTTTTCTTCATTACATCAGGACAATTGTATTACCCTGACATTTATGGCTTTGTGTCCTCAAAATGGATTTTAATTTAGAAATTAAAAATGCTCCTCATAATAGAGAGCACAAAAGGCCATTGTATGTGTGAACTGCATTTTATGTATTTTTCCAACTAATTACTATTTTTATAACTGTGTATGGCTAATAGATAAGAGAAAAAATGTATTGAATTATATTTAAAGAATGACTCCAACTCACTCCCTCTTCCTCTATTAGTCTTTCTTTGTCCAGGTGTATTGAGAGGTGTGTACCAGAGTGAACACCTCTTTGAGTCAGACCACCAGTCTGGATCATGGTGTAAAGACCCCCTACAGTCATCCAACAAGATCTACTATATGCCCTGGACTCCATACCGCACAGATACACTGACTGAGTACTCATCTAAGGAGGACTTTATTGCGGGTCGACCCACCACGACATACAAACTACCCCATCGTGTGGACGGCACCGGGTTTGTGGTGTACGATGGTGCACTTTTCTTCAACAAGGAGCGTACACGCAACATTGTTAAATTCGACCTGCGAACTCGTATCAAGAGTGGTGAGGCGATTATTGCTAACGCTAACTACCACGACACCTCGCCGTATCGCTGGGGTGGGAAATCTGACATCGATTTGGCAGTGGATGAAAATGGACTGTGGGTAATTTATGCCACCGAACAGAACAATGGACGAATTGTGGTCAGTCAGCTCAACCCATACACACTACGAGTGGAGGGATCATGGGATACGTCATACGATAAGCGATCAGCCTCTAATGCCTTTATGATCTGCGGAATCCTGTATGTAGTGAAGAGCGTTTACGAAGATGATGATAATGAAGCATTGGGGAATAAAATTGACTACATGTACAACACAGAGAAGAGCCGTGAAACACACCTCAGCATTCCATTCCCAAATTCCTACCAATATATCGCAGCTGTGGACTACAACCCTCGGGACAATTTGCTGTACGTGTGGAACAACTACCATGTTGTCATATATTCTCTCGACTTTGGGAACAATGACAACAGATTGGGCTTTGGTGAGTTTCCCTTTAATTCAAGTACATTATGTATTATTTTGAATCCACTGATAACTGAGCCACATATAGCATTTAATAACATTTAAAAATACTTTTACATTTGTGACAGTATTTTGTGATCTTAGATATTTTTACATCTAATTTGTTGTTTGTGCACTCCAAGCTTTTTCAGAATGTTTGATTGTTTTGTACAATATCGCCTTTTACTTCACTTAGAACAGCTTTGAGATCAATTGCAGTTAGTTTCCTTTCTGGTTCACTTTTTCTGATTCAATTTCTGGTGACAACAGCCTTAATTATTGATAATTGTGTTGATTGCTTGGATTAATATGGTTTCATTACTGTAGCCACAGCCACTGTACAGTAATTAGTTTAAACTGACACACATAGCTACCAGATTTTAATGTTTAAACACTATACAGTATATAAAAACAAAAAGGTGTTTAAAGGAACAATTAACAATGCATTAAATTAACATTAAAATGATTTATACTCAATGAATTCATGATAAATTACCAGAAATTGTAAAAGCATGATAAAAGTAGTCCATACATTTTGTATGCTATAGTTTATCTCATGTCTTTGGAAGTACTACCATAGTTTTTGTGGAACAGGATCAGACCAAAACTTACACTATGTTCCCTTCCAGTGACTTGTTTAATCAAGAACTTCTGCAACCACTGAATCTGTTGAATTTTGAATTTGTGAACAGGACCAGTGAACATATAGTTCTGTCGAGCAGTTTGTTTTTAGAGAACCAACTGATCTACAGTAGTTTAATGTCCAGACCGATCATTTGTTCACCGTTTATTATTTTTAAGAGCTTACCAAAGTCGAATATACATGGGAAATAGTTACTTAAGATACTTGGAATATAGCACAAGGATTTTTTTCATTATTTTTTTTATTTTTGGGGGGCAAGGGTGAGTAAATATTTTTTATGTGGGCTGCCCCTTTAAGTATTTGTGACGTCAGGGGTGAAATTTATTGCTCGCCCACAGAGTCAGAATTTAAGTATTGTACTACTCTGTGACTGTCAGTTACAAATCTACTTCGAAGAACTAAAATGACAGAGTTAGAAAGCCCTGTCATTTTCGCTCACTCATACAAGTATTCATGTCAATGATAAAAGAGACCTTCAGGATTTTTCCCCTGACTTACATTTTCAGAGAATGTTATTGTATAGGTTATCACAGTCCATTAGTCAGGTTGTTTTTCACTTTGTTTTATTCCTTCTTCACATTTAGAGTTCAGGCACACTACTTACGCTGTATTGTATTGCAATTTTAGTCAGCTTGCCAGCTCAGCTGAAATGCAGCTGAATTAATCATTATCTACAGTGTAAACTAACAGTTATTATCTCCAGCATCTACTGACATTCTCATTAGAACAAAGCAGAGTGTATCTCTTTGCTCTTAACTGGGTCCAAATTGAGCATATTGTATGAGATTTGCTTAATAAATTGCGAATAGATTCTCACATGCACTGTCAGTTTATTACAGAAAAGCTCACACAACAAGCAAATACTAAATACAACTAATACACTTTTCATCGCTGAATATTTATGTGTTTCTAAACCCACAAACTGATTTGTGCAGAATTTAGTTCTTCATTTTCAAAACAAATATCAAAAGGTGTAAATAGCTTTTTTTTTCTTTTAATACAGACCTCATCTGCAGGTGCAATATATGTAGGTGCTTGTTAATAACCCTGCCTGCATTCATTTTCTTTATTAACATACTCCACATCAAAGATCTTGTAAAGCTTGAGTTAGAGCGGGAGTGTTAGCCACCTAAACTAATGCAGATCAGATGCTGTCTTGTGGTCATGTCAAAGAGAATATTGCTATAACCACACCATCTTTGTGTAGTTCAGCTTTTAATTACATTTCATCTTGGTTTAATTAGTTTTTAATTTTGTCTGTATGTCAGCTTGGAAAGAGAAAAACAACTACATTCTGTCAATACAGCAGAGGAGAGAATGTTCTAGAAATAGAGACTTTTTGCAAGACTTAACTCATTTAGAACGGCACGATTCTTAATAGATTAACAATCATGATGAAGTAGAGATCATGATGAAGTAGAGATCATGATTATAAAGAAAAATATTTCTTTCTGACAAAATGTTTCTTATAAAAAATGCAATGAACAACTTAGAAGTACAGGTGTGTGAATGAAAATATGTCCATATCAAAAACATACATTTAAATTACATATTCTAGACTGGCTTAAAGAAAAACAAAAACACTGGGAAAAAGACAAATTAACCAATATTGATGTTTTAAAATTATTTTTTGTATGTAGAACATTCACAGCTTATGTGGACTGCTCCAGTGTCACATGGGTGTTTTAATTGAGATCTTTTGACCTCTATTTTTGGTTTGTTGCCACAAAGTGCCTTACCAAATTTGAGTGCCTTACCAAATTTAGCTGTCTTAGCCATTAATTCCCAACAAATTGTTGCTTCAGTGTTATTGTTGCTACACTGAAACTGTAGAAACTTGGTATTATTGTAAGTCGCTGCTGTAGCATGTTGGTTCACTCTGCAGTCATTGTGTCAATGCCCCAGGGCAGCTATTTTCAAGTCACGCAAGCACACCTCCAATAAACTGAAAAGCGAAAAGACTGAAATGTCAAAAACGATGTGCCATTTCAATAACATATGTCAGTTTTACAATAAAAAACTGACAGCAATGTTTAAATCAGCCTGCAAAAAAATAAAATAAAAAAATATGTTTTTTAGGTTTGCACAACTCATGCGCATGCAGTGCAAAAGAGCAAGAGATGCCAATGACAATAAGCCAATTAAATATTTTTATTGAAAGGCAGAACTTGTTCTACAGCCGCCATATTTAGAACTTTGGTTTAAGTAGATTTTTAAAATGTCTCTCTCTGTTTTATGCAGAATGGATATTCATTTCTTATGGTTTCACTTTCAATGGGAGTTAGTTAGTAAGTATTATTAATAATTACTAGTTAGTATTATTAAGTCTGCACAACATAAAATGAAAATCTATGCTGAAAAAAATAACTAATTTAATTTAAAACTATAATTTTCATGCGCAAGTCAGAGTGCTAGCGTATTGAGTACTACAGTTATATTAGCTGATATACAGTAGTTTTATCAACTATAAATAGATGATGGGCCTAAGTTTTAGATGTGTGCTGCATGTCCCTGAACAAAGTATGTTTCTCTTGGAAGAGTTTAAGTGCTTGAGAAAGCTCTGGCATTCAGGTCAGCTGGGAGGACATTGAAGGATTCAGATTTACAGGAACAGTAACGAGAGAAGATGAAAAGATTGAAAGAGATTAGATTTGCTCAGTTATGTGCTTTCCTCTCCTCTTTGAATCTCGGACTTTCTCTTGCTACTTCTGGGTTTCTTTTTCTTTTTATTGGTCTCTTGTTGTGACTCTTGGGGGCAAATTCAAGCTTTTCTGGCCAAATATTTCAGCACGAAAAACCTTCAGCTTATTTGCTATGCACATAATTCAGACCAGCCACAAAATGCACTGGCTAATGGGCCTGTTAACACCAACACAAAACAAAAATACTGTCTGATTTTCACATGTGATTTGCCTGTTCAGACCAATGCTTGGAAACGAAGTCAAAGGTATTTGTTCTGATTTGATCCACTGTCGCTCAGCACAATTGTATATGAGTACCACCAAATCATAGTTTTATAAAAAAGCGTGAATCTTTTTGGGGGCGGCCATCTTTATTTTAAAAAAAGAAATGAAAAATAATTCATAAAAAAATCAGTTGAATTGATGGCAGATGAATGAACAGATATTCATTCAAATAAAATATTTATCATAAATAATCTTTGCATCTTGTTGTAAACAGGCCTTTTTGATTTTAATGAACCAATGAACAGTAAAGTGATTTTTGTGTACATTTTCTATTAATCATGGTAAGAGTAACTCATCATAATGGAGAAGAGTGTTATAACTGGGCATATATCCAGACCAACTGTGCAGTCAAGCATATAATCAACATTTTTAAAGAGCCAATTCAGGTGTCTGGATCACAGTGGCGGAGTAATGCTGTACATATCCAGTAAAGTATGCAGATTGCAATAGTCTGCTGCAACCTCCACAATCAGAACAGACCAAAAAGATGGGGAATTGTGACTTGCAAATTGTTAACGTTCATTATTATTAACTTGATTTGCACAGTTCTATTGGTGAATATGGTGCTCAAACAATACAGAACTGCAAATCAGAATCAACAGTGAAATTCTTCGGCCATTTATTTTGATCTTTTCTCTCAAATACACAACTGTTCATCCAAAGATCACAGACACCCATTCTGAACCATAGAAAAAAATAGCTTTAAAGGTTACAATTAGTTCTGCTCTGTTAAGCATGCTCGCACTGAGGAAATAAAAAACATGCACACATGTGTTTCACATGTAACACTCACCATCTCTCACTTAAACACATCTTGAAGTCTTACTGGTGATAGCAGTTTAATCTGCTTTCCTTTAAAGCACGCTCTCAACTCTCTCGCTCTCGTACCCAGAATCCTCTTCCTCCAGGTTTGCTTTAAAGTCTGATGCTAATGTAATATGTTAGGATTGGCACCGCAGATAGTTTAAATGGAATAGCCTCCGTGCTCCTTTAGTGGAGTGAAGACTTCTGTTCTCTGCTTTTATTAAATGAGAGAATGTCTAACATACGGTTAAAACTCTCTCCATTGGCAATTACAGCTCAGCACAGAGGGAAAACTTTATTTAAACCGATCCGCAGGAACAAGAATGCACCTGGATCTGCCAGCAGGGAGTTTAACACACAGATCAATCAGTAATGGAGTGATGTTCGCACTCACACTTGTATGCACACACTTCAGAGCTCAAAAACATTCTCACATGAACACACACACACAGTATACACGCACACGGTGCAAAACTAACTTAATACTACACTTGCGAGTAGTGGGAGAGTTGGAAACATTTACCGCTCCATAAATATTTCCTACTTAAGTGCTACTGTATTTTGCATATAGTTTCTTTTCATAAAAATAATTGTAGTCTTTATTAGATATTTAATTTAATTATTATATTTTTGCCTGTATAAGAGTAGGACTACATTGTCTATCCTTGAAAAATTGTGACAAACAGCACAGATCATTGAGTCACTCACAGCATCATACACAAGCTGGTGTCTGTCTCATAGTGATACTGCACCTGTCACAAAACGTGAAGACACATCATTATTTTGTTTGTAATATATTTTTTTTTTTATAATGCAAAGAAAATAATAAAAAAAATTGTTTTCAAAAAGGGGTCCTCAGCAAACCTCCAATGAGACCTTAAGAAGACTTAAAAGTGTCAAATAAAAAATATATTTTATTTATTATTAATTATTAATATGTATTAATTATATTTTAATTCACCCATCTTAACAAATGTTTTTTTCCCCTCAAAAAAAACAAAAAAACAAAAAACTAGATATATAAGGCAGCCTTATTTTGAAAGTGTTATTTCCAGAACTGGAAAAAACATGTAAATTAATAAAATACGTAACTCCATGGGCATTATTATAACAACAAAATACATTTTAGCCATGCCAATGTTTAAAATATTTTATTATGTAGAAGGTGAGAATAAAAAAGTCTTTTAAATCCTTTTCTGTCATCCTTATCCAGGATGTTTGATTATTGCTGTGGACAATGGGAGGCCTTTGTGTCAAAACAATTGAGAACCAGCGCTTCAGGCATTGTAGATAAAACCTTTAATTGTAAACTTTCCACTGAAGACAAAGTAATTAAAAGATGGTCTTTACTAGACTTGAATAGCATTGATTTGAATAGCTCACATCATTTACATCAGTGAGGGTTAGGTTCTTTACAGCGCTCATTCTTACTGATGTCCGGTTTGTCAGTAAATCGTTATTTTGACTTAGATCTTTTCACTGAATCAGTTGAACCGTTTTACAAAACAAGTCTAAAGAATTTGTTTCTGAATCAGTTTGAGCAGTTCTTTTAGTTCAATGAACCAAGAACCATTTCATTTGGACATGTCTGTCTTGTGAGTTACTGACTCATTAAACTTAAAAGTGAGTAATTGAAGTGTTTTGAAGATTTGATTGATGGGGCAAAATGATATTTTAATAGCTGAATTATGAAAATGTTATGAATAAAATACACTGCAAATATATCTGAGACTTGACTGTAAGAAAATTTGATCAGCACACTTATGCAAGAGAGTTGTTTTTAATAAAAAACATTTTATTAAAATGTCTTATTCAGCCAAGATCTAAATACAAATCATATTTTGGTTTCTAAATGACTTTATGTTTCATACGAGCTGAATCATGGCTGCAACAATCTGAACAGGGACATACGAAACACTGTTACTAATAAAACAAAATAAACTGTAATCATCTACACATGGATTTATTGGAACATTTTTGTGCATGTATTATCCTACACCATAATGTCAGGGACCACATAGTGACATGAAAGAAGCAAACAAACTGTTTGAAAGGACCAATTAATTTAAATCAAAATGTATTATGTTGCAGTTCCTTAGACATTTACTGAGTTTATTTAGCAACACCCATTTTTTCCTTACAGTTGCTGTTTGGCAAGTGTTAATTTTAACCTTGCTCGCACATATACTTACACACTTGTACATACACACACATTTACACAGACTGCTGACCTAGAGCATCTCACCATGTAGATCTGAGAGGATAAGAGTGCGGATTACAGCGGTAACCCCACCAAGGGGACTTACATTGCTATTACCATACTGCTGGTAACAGGAGGAAGAGGAGAGAAGACTGGGCTTACATTTTCCCTCTCTTTTTGAGCTTTTTGCATCTTTATGATTACAAATTCTCTCTTTTTTATTCTTTGTTTCTGAACTCACTCTTTTTAAGAGTCGTATCTCTTTGTTAAACAGTGGACACAAAAAGTGTTTGGACACTGAAGTCACGCTTAAAAATGTGTGAATGTCACTGCATTATTTACAAAATATTTGCATACAAATGATTCTAGACCTTTTCTGAAAACTAATGTCACTGAGCCATTTTTACAATTACGTTTAACAAATTGGTGTCAGTGACACCAGTTGTGTTTGAACACATTAAACAACCACAATGCATCCAAATATTTTTGTGTGAAATATTTTATAATACAACTAAGCAAAGAAACAGGAATTAAATACTTCTAAACCTAACAACGTCTTATACTAAACCGATTAAGCACTCTATATCATTGTGGGATACAAACCCTGATTTGGTGCTAAAGCAGTGTGTATCATTGTGGGAAACAAACCCTGATTTGGTGCTGAAAAAACATTTCTTATTTTCAATGTTGAAAACAGGTAATATTTTTGTGGAAACTGATTTTTTTTCTTCTTCTATTTTTTAATAAATAGAAAGTCAAGAAGAACCATTTATTTGAAATAGAAATCTTTTGTAAAATGAACAGTTCAGTGCACCCTTGCTGACTTTTGCCTCAAACTCCTAATTTGCTCCTTATTAATAGTTAGTAAGGTAGTTGTTAAATTGTTAGGGATGTAGAAAATGGTCATGCAGAATATGTGCTTTATAAGTGATAATAAGTTAATATAAGATAATATGTTAATAATAGGCATGCTAATAAGCAACTAGTTAAGAGTGAAAATTGGTCCCTATACTAAAGTGTTACCATATTATTTTTTATTTTTTTATATTTTTTTATATGTGACCCTGGACCACAAAACCATTCATAAGTCATGTTGGGTATATTTGTAGCAATAGCCAACAATACATTGTATTGGTCAAAATTATAGATTTTTCTTTTATGCCAAAATTAATTTAGATATTAAGTAAAGATCAGCTTCATACAAAAAAAAAAACAAATATGAAGATTTCTAGATTTTCAGATGTTTTTTTCTCGGCCAAATATTGTCCTATCCTAACAAACCATACATCAATGGAAAGCTTATATATTCAGCTGTATTTAAAAAAAGACCCTTATGACTGATTTTAAGTAATAGGTACACATATAGTACAAAGACATATATAAAATTTCAATCATTTTTTAAATGGAAATTTTACTAGGTTTCAAAATTCATAATAAATAGTAGCACAAAACTTGCACCAATCACTGATTCCCTGCATGGTTGCCATGACGCTGTATTCTGACTGGTCCTGATCAGCAAGGTGACATTGTTTCCTGTCTCTGTGTGGGCTGAGGCATATTTAACAGGACTGTGTGCGTTGTGAGCAGCCCCAAAAGATTTGCCGTTCCGGTCACACCTGAAAGTATGACCAAACATCAAATGACCCGATTTCATACAGCGTTTTTTCAAGAAGCTGGTTGTCAGAAACAGACATCCAATTATATATTGCCTTCGCTTTCATGTTAGTCTAAAGGAAGAGATGGGCTTAACAGACCACGCTGGAAGCCCACTCTGAAGTCACGCTGCCTTTAAAAGTGTTTGGAGTAATAGAGGATAAATGACCTTTACCCTCAAGGAGTGAGTCAGCCATCTTTTCACTGATGCAGAGAATAGAAGACTTCCTTTGATTGGCCACCAATCAAAGCATCCACTTCCATTGGAAAACACGCACGTTGCCCTCTATCTGTACCCCTATTGTGTCTGAGTGGGCTGTATCACAGAGATGACAATCTAGAGACATGGAGGGCACGGCAGACAGGCGGTCATCGGCAAGAAAGGAGCGATGGAGAGATTTGGAAGGTGGATGAAAGGGCTGGTTTGTCATTTAATGGCTTCTGTGAGAAAAATGAAGGGAGGGTGCCATGCCTGTCTGTGAGCGTGTGTGTGAGCGATTAGTCACTGTAGAATGCTCTGCTGCTTTCCGAGTCTTGCCTCAGTAGCTCCTCACACAGACAGTTACAGAAATAGAAACAGGAAGTGCTTTCATTTCACTCAGCGGCCCTTTAAAATCACAGTCAGATTTGCCGCACAGAGGGAGGTGGGGGAGAGAGCGAAGAGAAAAGAGGGCAGGAAAAGTGATGAGAGGAGATGTGAGGGGATATTTGGATCAGTGCATCTCTATAATAAGCCAGAGCTGTCTGGTGGGATATAGTCTAAGAAAGAGGAACTATCTTCCATTCTGAACTGCTAACGAGGGCTCACGCTGCCTTATGATTGCACAGCTTTGTTAGTGCACATTTTCAGGTATAATTTATGCACCAGCAAGTACATCATGTGCTAAATCTATTAGGGCAGAATCAGTGGTGGATCTGCAATGTAGGTAGTACTGCAGGGATGTTCCCGCTACCCAGACAAGCAAAATCTTTCTTCAACATTGATAATAATACAAAATGTTTCTTGAGCTCCACATCAGAATATTAAAATGATTTCTGAAGAATCATGTGACATTACATACAGTACATACATACATAAGTACAGTACATTCACATTAAAATAGAAAACAGATATTTTTAATTCTAATAGCATTTCTCTATATTATTGTTTTTGCAGTATTTTATATCAAATAAATACCGCTTTGGTTAGCGTAAGAAATTTACTAAATTAAAGTAACTTACAGTTAATCACATAACAGATTCTTTTCAGATTTAGTTATTTTTGTGTTTATTACTATCTTATTTCAAAGCTCTGATTTAGTTATTCAGATGTAGTTATTTTTGTTTATTACTCTCTTTTGTTATCCTTGTGCATATAAATGAAAAAAAAACATTTACTTTTGTTCATTTAGTGAAAAACGTGGCTCGATTATTTTTCACCATGTTTTAAATGGATTTTATTACTTACAGTTCAGAGTTTTAGTTTTAGTTTTTTTTTTTCACCTAATCAGACCTAATAAGAAACATAAATATATAAATTTATACTGAATCAAGGGCTAAATAAAAAAAAAAACTATATATTTCAGTTACAGTAAAAAAAAAAAAACCCATTGGTCCTAGAATGGAGCCTTGTGGGATCTTGTTCCTGCATTCTTTTCATATTCAATTTTTATTAAAGTACATCTCCATGGCCAATTCACAGACAAACATGGAAATGGGGAAAAAAGTAACTGTCCTCTAGTGTTCTTCTTAAAACCATCTTTACAGTTCTGTCCTTTTTTACAGCAGTCATTGCGGCAACAAGAGCATCTCCAGATAAACACAGCAAGACAGAAATACAGGGACTAAGAAACAAAAAGAAACAAAAAAGAGAGAGGGATGCTATCTCTTTAGTTCTACTCTTCGGCTCTCTCTCTGTGTGCTAGTACGTGTCTATCCACACGCACATGCATTGTAGAGAGAACTCTTACAGCATAGTTTAGTCTAGCCAAGGCTTTAAGGGATGCTTACTCCCTGCCATGTGATATCCTGAGCTTCCGACACTGATTCTTTCTCACTTTATATCAATAAACAGATCTACATATATGCATATAACTACTATATGCCTGTTTCAGGCCCTCAGGTGTGTGCTCGTGTGTTTGAGAGAGAGACAGACAGGAACAGAGCATGCCAGTGGGGAGTTATGACGTTTAAACATCATCTTTCTTTGCCTCTCTGAAGTCCTTGCACTCAGGGATCGGGCCTGTCAAAACATACACTCCCAACTGCTGCACAGGGCACAAAGACACACATTTACACACACAAACACTCTCCAGAAACCTGACTCATTCAGTCATCCCTGAAACAGCAGAGATGCCTAGAGAGAGACAGAGATAGAAGATGTCTCTGTTTTAGCAGCATTCTTTGGGCAAATGTCTGTGCTTAAACAGCAGCTGCACAAAAATTTAATTTGTGATATTTAAAAATATGCATGTGAAATGTAAATGTAGTATTTTAGTATTTTAACAGATATATAATTGATAGATACATCGCATTTTAATGTATATTAAAATAGTATATGATATATAATATTAAATACTCATTTAATTAAATTACTCATTTTCAAAAAACATCTAAAGACTTCGCCAGCACTTGACCAACTAATACTAGCACTTACCTTTTCTTGTCTATCCTATTCTTGAAAAAAAAAAAAAAAAAAAATAAAGCTTGCTACGGGTTCTGTACTAGACTAACTGAGACTTGTCATAGCACTTGTATACCGTTGTTGTTCTCTCGCTGGTCTGATTGCTTCTATTGTTCTCATTTGTAAGTCGCTTTGGATAAAAGCGTCTACTAAATGATTGAATGTAAATGTAAATATATTATACTATATAAATAATTATACATATTATATATACATGACATTTTTTATGATAGAATAAGTACTTATATAATATTTATTATTTAATAGATTTATCATATAACAAATATATGTTGTTATATTTTTGTTAATAAAAATTAATTTCTAATTATCTATCTATCTATCTATCTATCTATCTATTTAAAAAATATGAAAATTAATTGTAAAATGTGATTTTAATTGATAAATACTTGACAGCTACATGGCATTTTTTATTTTATGTTTAATATATATTTAAATATATAAAATTAACACACACACACACACACATATATATGTATAGTTTTATGTAATTTAAAAAAAAAAATATCTCTCTCCCTTTCTTCCAGATCCTCCTTCTTCAGTCTTGCTTCCTGATTCTCTTCCTCCAGTACGCAGCTCCACGACTCCTCCACGCCCATATACGGGCACGCTCCGCCCCTCTCTCACTACTACCACGACAACCACCATGGCTCCACCTCGCCGCCATAACAACATCCTCCCAGAAGCCCTGACACGGTCACCTCCCTCCCTGCAGACTCCAGTTGCTGTTGACTATTGTGCCCCACGTCTCACTGCTGAAATCTCCTGGCCACGGACACACCAGGGACAGGTTGCTAAGCAACCGTGCCCACCTGGCACCATAGGTTAGTAAGAGAGTGATTAATCTATTATTAGGGGCAGTGTGTGCATAGAGGTTTATTTTGTTTAATGTGTATTGAATACATCAGCGCTTAGGCTTAGTTATGTGCGCGTGTGTGTGTGTGTTGTGCTCTGGGAAAGATCTGATACACTTCAACACCGCAGCAAGACTCCTGATAAAATGAATGAAATAATTAATTTGTCATTCTAGCCTGTAATTAATTTATCATCCCAGTGTTTAGAGCTAAACTCATCATTAGTAAATCTTTATAATTATGTTCAACAATAGGAATTACCACAATACAAATAATTACGGTCACACTTTATTTTAAGGTCCAATTCTCGCCATTAACAAACCGTTAACTACAACATTTGCCTCAATAAACTACTAATTTGCTGTTTATTAATAGTTAGTAGGGTACTGTAGTTGTTAGGTTTAGGTATTGGGTAGGATTAGGGATGCAGAATATGGTCATGCAGAATATGTGCTTTATAAGTACTAATAAAACAGCCAATATATTAATAATAGGCATGCTAATAAGCAATTAGTTAATAGTGAGAAATGGCCCCTATACTAAGGTGTAATACTATACTATAATACTAAGGTGTTACCATAATTACATAGTCATTTATTATTTAACCTTAAATAAAGTGGCCCTCAAAAGTATTTGGACACTCAGTGTACAATTAAATATGTCAGAATGTCTTGTATAACAAAGTACCAAATCAAAGTGTAATTTATTATTAGAAATATAAACACCCAAAAATTAAAATTATGTCATCATTTACCCACCCTAATGTCATTCCAAACCTGTATGACTTTCTTTTTTTCTCTGAAATATAAAAAAAAAAAAAAAAAATTAGCCAAATATTTTTATGTTTTTTATTTCCATATAGTGGAAGCCAAAAGGTGATCAAAAACATAAATCATAAAAGGACCATAATAGTGGCCATTTTTGAATACACGTGAGCATGAATGGAATTTACAGTAAATGCTTCATTGTAGGAAAAGAACAATAATGAAAACTTAATGTACATGGACTTTTGGTATGTTTCTCACACAAAGTTCCTCACACAAATACAGTGTACACATCAAATGGACCACATTTATGGTGACATTGATCACTGTTCATTTTCATTTTATAGAACTCCTTTTGAGTTCTATGGATTAAATAAAAAACATTATATAGGTTTTGAACAACATGAAGGTGATTTTGTTTGTTTGTCTTAAGTATGTCAAATACTTGTTCAAACCACTGTATATGGTCATAAACTTTATGAAGTTATGAGCGGTGTATATTTACCTCTGAGTTAGTCTTTAAAAAAAACTGTTTCCTGTTACTGAGGTTAGCTTGTTCAGGTGTTCTGTCAGTGCCACCTCATTATGTGGGCAGCTGCCAGCTGTGGATTGACACATTATGTATCGCTTGTAAATCTCTTGCCCTGCTTATGTGTGTGATTGGTTTGACAGCAATTGCAAGGCCATGTTTCTCTCAGTGTGGATGCGCATATGCCTTAACGAATGTGTGTGTGTGTGCTTTGTGCTGTGTTCATGTTTTCCTATATTATTATTTTTCAGGTGTAGCCACGTTTAATTGTCTGCTTGGCAACTGGGATCCAAAGGGACCAGATCTGAGCAACTGCACCTCACCGTGGACCAATCACATCACTCAAAGAGTGAGTAAAAACACGGCACCATGGGAAATATGCTAATGGTGTATGAGCCTATTTAAAAAATTGAGTAGAGAGCGATATGCCTATGGCAAATATTCTTAAAGCATAATTTGGCCTGAAGGTTTTTTTAACAGAAGGCACAAAAGCTTATCACAAAGAGCAGCCTGTAGCGAAACAGCTTAGAGGAAATTTAGTGTACAGCAAAATGAGCCAAATATTCAAACTGTCAAGATCAGCCGCAATTTATTTAACTTTGTGGCAAAATTACGAAGAGACAGCAGTGCAGCCAAAAGTGTCGTGCAACAGCAGCTTAAAATAATAATGTGGCATGTGTGTGTGCAATTGTGCACTGAGAGCGCACGTGTGTGTAAAGTGTGATGATGACTGAAGCTTAATGGTAATGTGAAATGGTTTCCTTTGTACTACAGAGAGCAAATCAGAAAATAGGGAGAATCACAAATCTATGAAGCCATTTGTTCATCCACTTATTCGGCCATCAAGGGACAGAGAGAATAAAATCAATATGCCCACGTACATCTCTCTCTCTCTCTTTTCCTGTAGATGAGATCGGGAGAAACCGCTGCTATAGTAGCACGGGAGTTGGCTGAACAGACAAAGGGAGAGTTGAGACCCGGAGATGTTCCTTCCACAGTCAAAGCCATGGCACAACTGGTGGAACTGCTGGATGTACAGCTGCGAAATCTCACCCCGGGGGGAAAAGACACCGCGGCACGTAGCTTAAACAAGGTATTCAAGCTGTTAATAAACCACATACTTTCTAGGTAGTAATTACACAATTATTACACGTTTATTACATGTTAATTACATTGCTGTTCTTTAGGTTTGAGAAGGCTCATTGTGTTCTTGTGTATTTTTTGTGCAAAAAGAAGTGGAAGAGAGAGAAGTGCTCTAATTCTGTGCAGAGTACAGTGTTTTAGGCAGTAAACCTGTGGCAGTCCACAGATCAAAGGCTTTAAGGCCCAAAGGGGAAAACTTCCTGTTAAAAACAGCTACTGCTCGATAGACAGAAATCCTTACACTCACACACACCAACACACACTCTTATAAATAAGGAGACACAAATTAAAACAGCTCATAAAACCCCGGTGAGTTTTTCCAATTAACAAAAGAAGAACATAAAAGATAATGCAAAAAAAAAAAAAAAAACTTCAAAGTGGTGAAACACATACGCAGACTGCACAGCATTACACATACAGACAGATTAATTAGTTACAAACATAATGAACGTCCTGTCAGGTGTCTAATGCACAGAAATATATATTTTATGCATATCAAAAATGGTTGTTCATGACAGAAAAACAAGTCACAGGTCTGTTTATGGACAACAGGGAAAAAAAAGGTGCTAAATGAAAATAATAAAATGCCACCTCTTACAATATGCTGAACACATTTAAAAAGCAGACATATGCTAAACAGTTAACAAAAGGTAATAAAAATGTTGAATTTGATATTACATAAGAGCTGGTATGGGCTTGTTCCCAGTGCACATAGCAGTTGTGACATCAAAAGAGCAATATTCATATTCTGGTTATATCTGAAAATATAGAATTATTCTCATGTCAGAGATTAAATACATTAAAAAAGTTTTACATATTGTACATTCAAACAATTATCACTTATTATGTTCAAATGCATATTGCATATTTATCCAATAAAATAATTTAGATCTAATTTTTATTTAATAGTAAAATCAGACATTAATAAAACTAACGAATTGCAATTCCACCTTTGCATTATCATACATTATATTCAGCATTATTTAGTAGTTTAATAGTGTACACCTTGTATAACAACAATATTTTGGTACAAATTCATCTTACTAGGTCGAAGCTGAATTAAACAGATGACAGCATGTTAAAGATACTTAACATCCATTCATCCTAAAAGCAGAAACTATTATATCCTGAGACCAAATTACTTAAAATAGTATACTTAAAAAACTATTACTTAAAATAGTTTTGAAATTCAAGACATTTCCAAATTGTGAATTTTCCTATTGAGCTTGTGTCATGTTAAATATTTTGCATCTGGTTGGACCTTTGCAGTTTATGATCTTATTTAAATATGCTAACATTTGTACAATAAATTATTTGTTCCAGGCAAAATCTGGGTTCTGAAGCAAAACAAGTTGAGAACATCAGAAGGCATAAAACAAAGTTCCTAGTTGTCTTTCTCTGCACATTAAGCTGAAATAGGAGAAAACATTTTATGGTCAAAAAAATCAAACACATCACCTTTAATGTGTCTAAACTTAGACCAGTGAATCTCATTCAT
Organism: Cyprinus carpio; assembly: GCF_018340385.1. Classification (NCBI taxonomy): domain Eukaryota; kingdom Metazoa; phylum Chordata; class Actinopteri; order Cypriniformes; family Cyprinidae; genus Cyprinus; species Cyprinus carpio. The sequence continues at coordinate 2,161,117 of NC_056597.1, read as the reverse complement.
TCTCTTAGGGCCAGTCGAGCACTGTTGTGTCTGAATATCACTTTACAAACTTCACAGCCATCCTGTCAGTTTCCTATTACCAGCATCTAGCTAAAGTCATCAATTACACAAACATCAGCTCATCTGCAATAAGACACAGTCAGATACCTCTGGTCCATTCAGACTTTGTATATCTCAGTGTTGTTTGTTTGTATATTTACAGTGTTATTGCCCTGGCAGACATGTAGGAATGTTTTGTGGGTACAGTGTCAGTTTCATGAGTCAACATGGTGACTGTAACTCAGTAACATATTAATTTAGTTCCTAATTCTGCTCTGATACATAATATTATTATGATCCCTTATTATTTATTACTGAATGATTGTAGATTATTTCAGCTAATTAGGCTTTGTTTCCTATTTGGCTCCGAATGATTACATATGCGCTTTGATTTTTCATGTGTAGTTGTGTTTGTGTACTGTATTTGAGTTATTGTCATTTTGTAATGTTTTAATATTGTGTCTTTCAGCTCCAGAAGAGAGAGCGGTCGTGCCGTTTCTTCATACAGGTACTTCCCTCTGTCCTTATTTATCATGTTGTGTGTGTGTAGGCACACCAATATTCTGATTGTTTTTTATGCATGTTCCATATCACTTCAGCATCTACATAGATGGGTAAGGTTTTCAATATAAATACTGCTTTATACTTTTGTGGAGCCATATCTGTCACACCATATGAATCATATTGGTTGGTTGGTTGTTTGTGTGTGTCTGTGCGTCTGCACTTGTGCCTGTGGGCTGCATTTTTTGCATTTATAAAAGCAGAGCAATTTTTTCTCCTGAGAAAGCAGTAGTGATGTCAGCACTGGTCAGCAGTGTCACATCAGGCGACTGATAAACACACACACACGCAGACAGTGGGAAAAAAAGAACAGAATAATGTAGATAAGCTCAAGAAAAGCTCAGCAGACTGAACGAAAGGAAAAGCTTGAGAAGAACTGATTTAGAGGAAGAAAATGACTGATGCATATCTCAAACTGAGCCAGGCCGCTCAGTCAACCCTGCCAATGCATGACAGATTTATACTGATTTTTTACTCCATGAAATAATTGAGGTCTAAATGTTGCTTGAGTACTCTTTTTTTTTTTTTTTTTGGTTTAAAGGTGCACTTGATAATTTTTCCTCATTAAAAATGTTTTACCCCTAAAGAGATGAGTAGTAATTTTGATGAAATATGTTTAAAATCACTAATTTGAGACAAAGACTCCAGTTACATTAGCAGCCTAATAAAACCTGATTTATTTTATATTGAGCAGGTCATCTGGGGGTGACAAATTAAGATCACATGACTAGTTGAATATTACTCAGTTGTCTTGTAATAACCTATTATTGTACACTTCTGCTCACAGAATAAACAAATCATGGCTGTGAATAATGCATGTCTGGAGTCGGGTGTCATGCACTTTTTATATAAAGTATTTAAATTTTATTTTATTATTTATCAGTTTTTATCATGATTAGATGCTTTTTACACACCAAAAATCATGACCTTTTAATTATTAGATAATAATTTTCATTTTATTATTATTATTATTATTTAGGTGCACATGGTAATTTTTCCTCATTAAAAACATTTTTACCCCTAAACAAATAAATCATTATTTTGAAAAATGTGTTTTCAATCTTAACACGAGATGAAGACTACTTTCATATTAGTAGCCTAATTTTGAGCAGGTCACCTCTCGGAATATTTTCACATTACAATTCTGTATTCACACAGAATAATTCTGTAATTCTCAGAATTATAAATAAAAAAAAATAAAAAAAATCCCCAAAACCCTTGCCAGTTTAAATCGACATGTTTCTGTTTAGAATGGCATCGATAACCAAAATCATGATCCCGCATCCACACCATTAGGTAGCATTAGTCCGAGATGACTGCTATATTGCCCAGAGCAACTTGATCCAAAAAAGTCCAATTTTCAAATACTCTGCTGAGTAAAACAAGTCTATCAAAACATCAATTGATCCTGCTGATTTAGACAGAGAGAATTACAGGATTCCATGACAACTGTCTGAAGCCTCCCGGTGCTGACATCAAGCAAATATGGATTCCCAGTGGTCATCTAATATGTAATGCAGTGTGTGTATGTGTGTCTCTTCATGCTGGATTAGCTCCTCAGCTTCAAAGCACTTCAGTTCTGCTCCATTTACCAAGTCTGTGGAGAGTATTGCCACTGTGAGTGTGAGGAAACAGAATATAAGAAGCGTTTTTAAAAAATCTCTTATCTGTTTCCATAGTGTGAGCCCCCAAGTCCACACACACACACGCACACACACACACATTCCCCTGACCTCTTGACACACTCTGTCAGAAGATTTCATAAGCAGTTTTGTGAGGAAGTAAATATAACTCTTCCATTTTACCTTTTATCCCAGTTGTCTCTCATCTCTGTCTCTCCTTTTTCTCTCTCGAAAAGGGTCATTACTTTAGTGGTGTCAAAATGAATATACTTATCCTGCCTTTAACACACTCTTTCTCTGTCTCACACACACACACGCACACAACGCTCTACTGTAACTGGGGCAGAATGATTCAACCCAATGGCCAGATTAGCCTGCAGCAACCTAAAGACAAACGACAAAACTTCCCTCTGTCCATCCCTACGGATGAGTGCACTACAGTGAGAGAAGTTAATTACATTACATATCTCTTCACTACAGATATTATACACTTTATATGTGCTGTAACAGTTGTAATAATAATGCAAGGTTATGAACTTCCATAGAGACATGATCTATTTAAAATGAATGGAATTTGACCTGGAATTATTGTTAACAGCATTTTTGTGAAAGTGACAAATATATTTGGCCTGCTTTGTGAATATCATTGTAGTCCATATGTTAATGTTGCAGCAAGCTGCACTTTTTCAAATGAAAAGCAAAATTGTAATGTGGCGCGATACACTCAGCAAGCTTTTTAATAAACTACCAGCTTAAGTCTTACCCCTTCATTTGTATATCAAGGTTGAGGTTTTAATATCCCTGTGATAATATTCTCTGCCAAATTTAAAACACTTAATATCTTAATATCACTTTTTTTTTTTTTTTTAAATACCCTTATATTAGTTTCTACCGCACAGCCGGGACATTTCATTTTCCTATATAGTACTCTTATAGACCCATAAATTACCCCTTGCCTTGTGTAAACCTGTGCGTGTTTGTGTGCGAGTGTTTGTGTGTGTGTGTGTGATGACAGCTTCTTTCATTTTCACAATGTCTCATGCTCCCTGTGGATCTTTCTTCAGTTTGACAGGTTTATACTCCAGCACAGAAACCGTGTAGTGTGTGAGTGCGGTTGAAAGTGGAAGAGAAATGGTTTATGGGAGAGGTGGGCACTTTGGGAAATATGTCCTTATTGTGAAGTTCAGATGTATGTGCGTGTGGGTTCAGAAGTCGCCCCTTACCTCCAGAACGCTGACATCTCTGTTTTTCTCTGTTCTGCAGGCCATGGTAGAAACGGTGAATAACCTTCTGCAGGTGCGATCCGAAACGGCGTGGAGGGAACTGTCTGTGGCCGAGCAGCTGCGATGCGCAACCATGCTGCTAGATACGGTGGAGACGGGTGCCTTCATGCTCGCAGACAACCTCCTCAAAACCGACACCATACAGGAGAGCACCGACAACATACGTGAGTCCTTGCACATGCTAAGCGAATGTTTACATGCAGATCTCTATGCACATATTTCTTTGAACTAATCAGATTTCACCCTGTGTCTCCTGCTGCTTGTTCTGATTCCTCCTGTCATGAGGAGACAAAAACAAGTTAAACAACAGATTTATGCATATGAAGGAAATTCTTAAGCTGATTTGTAATGTAATAAGATCCATAGAAATCTATGATTTCACAGACCCGTTTGATAATGTGGTGGGTTTATGTAAAATAATAATAATGTCACAGTTTCTTCACATACTGTGCATAAATCTTCAAAACATCCATGTAGGGTTTTTATTTCCCGCTTCATTTTTAACACTTCCAAAGACACGTTTCAAGAGGTGTAAAAATGCATTAATGCATTGCAATGTATCGCTGTGTGCATGGAAGTTCAATGCATCATATACAGAATTGAATAATTATTATTGTACATTAGAATTTTTTTATTGTAATAATACCAAAATGTAAAATACAATTCTTGAGAATGTGGATGCAAAACTTACTCCACTATAGCATACATTTGACCTCCAGCTACATTTGTGTTTTTAGTATCTTGTTTTGCAGACAGTTATGAATCAAGACTAATTGAGCCAGATCATGACCAAATTTTTAATTGTGTGATCCTTTGCATAATTTAGTAAAGAATCACATTGCAGAAATACTAATTAAATAAAGAATTAATTTATTTTAGAAACAACACTGCGTAAAATTTAGATTTTTAGAGAATCTGTTGTTTAAAAGTCTGGGGTCAGTAAGATGTTTTTTGTAAAAAAAAAAAATAATCAAAAAACTTTTATTTAGCAAGGGCTAATTAAATTGATCAAACAGTAAAGATTTTTACATTGTTCTCTTTCAAATAAATGCTGTTGAATAAATGTATCATGGTTTTCACCAAAATATTAAGCAGAACAACTGCTGGATAATAATAAGAAATGCTTCTTCAGAGCCATATCAGCATATTTTTTATATTTTGTAATATTACACATTTTACTGTATTTCTGATTAAATAATTGTAGTCTCGCCAATCAAAATATATACATAATTTAAAAAAGTTTTACTTTAGCCCGATTTTACTGTGTATGTATATTTTATATTGTATATTTATTAATATATATTTATATATTTTTTTAATTTTTTTTTTCAAAAGATGCACATAAACACTGTCTGCTAGGAGTTCACATGTAAGACCTGATGCATAAAAAACACATTATCACAATAGAGGTACACAGCAGGGACACACGCTTCATGTGCACTCGAGCCAGATGTAACGAAGCATGTCTGTGAAAAACACAAGACACAGGGGGTCTCATTCTGTCTGACTCATGCAGAGGAATCCATGCCTCGTCTTAAGAAACAGTACAGAAGAGGTCAAAAAGTGTACTGATTGACACAGGACTGCCACAGATACACAGAAAGTATGCACTCAACATGGCATCATTATTCCAGCTTGATGGTATTTATAATTATGGATCAATACGAGCATTCAAACGTAACATTTGAAACCATTGCTGTGTTAATTGTGGAACACTCTAGCATACCGTTAACTGCTCTCATGCTGTCAGTCAGTGCAGCAGGAGGCACTTTCCTTCAAGCAGCTTGTGAATGAATGGGCCCTGTGTGCAGATAAAAAATGAATCTAATCTATAATAAATATTTAAACCAATGCTAAAAATAAGGTTGCAAATTTAGGACAGTGTCAAAATCTGGAGCCTCTCTCTTACTCTCTAGAAATATAGCAGTAAAAAATATTTGTTTTTTTTTTAAATGTGATTTTGCAGTGTATATACTGTATATATGGTTTTTAAAATTCACAAGATAAACATAAGCTTAATAGAATTACAGAAAGTATGACTTATTTTCTGGATGATCAGATTTTGCAATTATTCTCCCAAGGTTTACTTCTGACTATCAATGTGTTCTGCCAAAAATAAACAACAGGAACATTGCATTTAAATAGCGTGTAATACAACCAACCACAGCTCAGTTTATGTACATGACATTTAGAAGCAGGTACATTTGAGATCATCAACACCACAGTAATAAACCAGCATGTAGTAGACATATAATTTTGCAGCCATCTCTGTAAAACATTGTAAAGACAACATAAATGAAAGTACAGTCTGGTTCAAAAGCCTTAAATGGACCCATCATTTTTTTATTTTCTTCTATGCAACATAAAAAAGATATTTTGAGACATTTTGGGGTGAACTGTCCCTTTAAACAAATCTCTTCAATGTGTTTCCAAGACACTTTAGCATTATTTTACACATTTTGGCAAATGCAGTGACTAAATGTTCTCTGGTGCAGGCCATCTGATGCAAGATCTCAGTGAATCCAGTTCAGTCTGCTGAATCATAAATGCTCCAGAGGTGTCAGAGTGATAGTCACAATTTACTGCTAAATGTAGCCGTAATGGCACTTTTACAGTCCTGCATCTGTCAGGAAATTGAGAGAAAAAAAAACAAAACAACTTTTAGCTTAAACTTTAATGGTATTGAATGTGCTGCAACTTCTGATGAAGTGTAGAGCTGTACATGTGATAGCACCACAAATTATTCCATCTGATACTGAAACTATATTAAAACAATAATCAGTTTCCAAAAAAACAAATGAAACTTTACATTTATGCATTAGGCAGATGATTTTATTTAAAGTGACTTGCAATAAAGGATCACAAGCAATTCGTCACAGCAGGTTTTGTAGAATTCAATGTCAGGTGTATTAGAAAGCAAGGTTAGAGTTAGAACAGAGATGAAGTTCAGAAAAGAAGAAGTGGACTTTTTCTTCTAAGTGCCTAAAGTTTAAAGTTGTGGAGCGCTTGAGGAAGATGTGTGCCTTCAGCTGCTTTTTAAAAGTTGTGATGGTCTCAATAGATCGGATTGAGGTTGGCAGCTCATTCCACCAGAGAGGAGCAGAATGTGGAGAATGAGGAAAGTGACTTTTTGAACATGAACATTAAGGCACCCCTCATTCTATGACTATAACTTGTAGGAGTGCATTGAAGTAGGAGTGTGTGAGTCCAGTAGCAGTCCTGAAAGTCAATGTCAAAGTTTCAAATCTGATTCTCACAGCAACTATGAGTCAATGGAGTGAGATCAGGAGAGGTGTGACGTGAAGACCAGCAGTGCTGCCGTTTTTCTGGATCATCTGCAGAGGCTTAGTTGTGCCGTATGAAAGGACTGGCCAGTTGAGCACTGTAGTAGTCCAGTCTTGAAATGATAAGAGCTTGGACAATAAGCTGCACCACATACTCTGACATGATATAATAAATGCAAACCAACACAACTGGTTGTTGAAATGTGGATAGTAAAGCGCTGTAAGTCATTAGTGCTGTTCCTTTCTGTCATGGTTGGCATTAGCATTGTAGACCACACATTCTAAAAAGACAGTTGTGAACATTATTTTGATGAGTTCTGTTGACATATAATGTTGGTCATTACATTAACTTAATATTGTGTATAATTTGAAACTAAAATTTCTGTTTCATTACAATACTAATATGAAATAGTCTTGATAAATTAAAGAATTGGGAAGTGGATTTCTAGTTCCCTGTGTGCTTTGTATAGGACTGTATAAAATAAGTGTTATTTTATGGGTTTGTTTGGTAAACAGAAAGATCTGTTGGTGTTTAATGCAGCCATGTATGACATTTAAATGAGTTTATGTTATGTTAAAGGTTTTGTTACCATTGTGCTGAAGTTAGGTTGTGGGTGGCTACATGAAGATATACACTACACTGACTCGTGAGCAATGATTGTGCTAATGTCTAGATACTACATGTTCATTGTCAGTTGACATGGTAAATAAGTTACATTTAGCATGTGACATGCTAGCTGTTAATTTGAACAGAAATAGATAAAATTAATTGGTTCCAAGGCCGCCACTCAATTATGTTGAAATTATTTGGAAGAACTTAACTTTTAGAGTAATCAATTAAAAAAAAAATTGTTTATGCTACAAATGCAAACTCTGTATATGCACGGTTGAGCTAGAGTTGACACTCTGAACTTCATCCAATCCAAGGAGGAGATGTAAGCTGGGTCAGTAAGGTCATCAGGTTGAAACAACGGATAGAGCTGCATATCATCTAGGAAACCATGTGCCTTTATGACACACAATGTTGTGTGTATGGAAAAAAGAAGAGGACTGAGCACTGAACCTTGAGGGATCCCAGTAATTAGCTGATGTGACACCCATGAAAAGACATGAAATCTTGAGAAAGGCACCCTCATGTACTCAACCAAAACAAATGGAAATAAACAATAATGAAATTTTCAAAATAATTATAATGTAATCTCTCTCACTGTTCTAATAAAAAGCCCATACTTTAAATAAAATAAACAAAGCATACTGAACTTTCTTTGTCAATCATACACTCATACACAAATACAAGGACAAATTCTGTCTCACATTCATCTGCCCACACACACATCAACATATAACCATGACATTAATCAAAACAATGCTGAAATTTGATAGCTGCAGCAATCACTCAAAACAATGAGCTCATGCACACACAGTTTACAGCCAGGGTTTTAAATTAACATTCACCAAAAGCCAAAAGCATATAAAAATTGGCTTTGGAGAATACATGACAGTCAATTGGTCTTTTATAGGAACTACAAAACAATGCATGATTATTTTTTTAAGTTTGTCTTGGAAGCCAACTTTTTTATTTTGTCTTTTATTGTCCAAAACTTTATGTAAAGACACATTTATGTAGAGATATGATCATGCAGAAACACATTCATGACATTAGCCTCCAAAACACCATTAAGAATAAAATCTAAATATTCACATTTTTGTGTAAGAGGTGATATATCATTGAGAGATGCTGTGCATGATGGACACTGACTCTACCCTTTAAGAAGCGTAAGACTCGTGCTACATCCAAATTATTACATAATAGTTTAATATTAGTTTTAATTACATTATAGTGTCATAATAAAATTATTTATTACATTTTTTTTATAGTTGCATTTTGTATCCACTAGCATATCCACATCTTTTATGATACTTTATTTGGTACTTTTGAAGCTTTTTAAAGCTTTAAAGCTCTGGTCCCTGATAATTGTTATGAGAAACCAGTACAGTCTTTAGAATTTCTCCTTTTTGTCTTCCACAGAAGTAGGAAAGTAATGCGGGTTTGGAGCAACATGAGGTTGAGTAAATGATGACAGCATTTTCTTTTCTTTTCTCTTTTGAAGAAGAAGCGTTCCTTTAATTTTTACCGTTTGCACTGAAAGAGAAAGACAGTGAAAGAAAAGAGAGAGGAAGAAAGTGAGGGAGCCGGTGGCAAAGATTTGAAATGTAATAAGGGAGGGCATGAGAACAGCAGGAAGAACAATACTAAGGAGGAGACAGAATGACCGGAACATTACCAGAGACAGAAAGAGTGAGACAGACAAATGCAGTGCGAACTGACTGAGTGGAAAAGAGAGGATGAAAGAGAGAGGAAGAGAATAAATGAAAGAAAACAAAAAGATAGAAAAGAGAGAAATCGAGGAGGAGGGATGGTGTTCAGGGATCCATGCTAACTGCTGTATTCTGCTCCAGTGCTTTCACAGCGCAAAGGGGGAAATTTATCGTTCCTGGCAAACAATTTATCCGCCATTCCACCACTCAAGGCCGGTTCACATGCATCTCGTTTGAGAGAAATAGCTCTCCATGGGATTGCCCTCTAGCCTAGCTTTCCCCCCCTCTCTGCGTATTTCATCACTTGTGTTTTTTGTGCATGTTTTTTTTTTTTTTTTTTGGCATCTGATCAGCTGCCTTAGTTGTTTGGCCTTGATGTTTTACAGGGTTGTTTTTGGAGGGTTTCATTAGAGGATAAGCAACATCAAAAAACTCTGTTTCACACCGAGATGTGTGTTCTCTTTTATGCAAATATATGTGGCTAACTGTTAGCATTCATCTCAATGGCAGCTGTTCAGCTGGTATTAAAGCGGGCAATCTTTGCTATCTCTGCTCATGGGCACTTAGTTCTGCCAATCACCTGAGTGCTAAGTGCCAAGAAACTAAGCACTCTGGAGCCAGAGGAAGCTGGCTGATGGCATCACAAGAACATGGACAGCTCCAAACCCTTCACTTGTATTATCATTGGCTGGGATGTGAAATATACCAGACAGAGGAAAATATAAGTAATTTTCAGGCATTTAAGAGCCCTCTAAAACAAAATTGGGCACTAGTAAAACATTTACTGTAATATAAGTAAAATTACACTTAGAAATGGTTGTCAGTGCTAAAAGAACCTCACAGAGTTTAGTTCGTCTGTTGAGTCCACCTTGACCACCAGACCCGCACGAGTCTCTGAGTCACCCGCCAAGCACGTTCTATAAAAATCCTGAATTAGCGCCGGTCGATAAATTATATCATATCGAGATTATGATCAAATTTATGTTAATGATGATGATAAGCTCTGGACATTTTTACTCAATATGGATTAATCTAACATCGATCCTATCACACAACAAAAATAAATGTTACAGCAGTCAGTCAGTGCATGTCGCTAATAAGTCTGCATGTTCTCTGTGTCTGTGTGAATACGTGTAGAGTAGTTTCGGCTGATACACAAACTCAAACACATGTGACTCTCTCAGTGATTTCAGCATCTGTGTCTCAATATATGAGGACATCAACACATGAACTTCATCTCCAGAGCTGCTCTGAGAGTCACTTTACCAGCTTTACACAGTTTCATTTGCGAAAAATTACCTTCAAATACATGCTGAAACTAAAACTAAAATTGAAAGACCTTCACGACCAACCATCAAAATATTTCAGAAAAATGTTATGTTTACATACTAAATATATCTACATATAATATAAATTATATGAATATAAATATATACATGTAAAAACATAAATATTTTCAAAATATATACTGTATGTGTGTAATAAATGTACACAGTACACACATATACATTGGGAGAAATATTTTTTTGATCCCCTGCTGATTTTGTAAGTTTGTCCACTTACAAAGAAATGAAGGGTCTGTAATTTTTATGGTAGGTTTATTTTAACAGATAGACACAGAATATCAATCAAAAAAAAATCCAGAAAAAAAGCACATTATATAAAGGTTAGAAATTGATTTGTATTTCAAATAAATATTTACCCCACTATATTATTATTTAAACAAAAACTTTTATTTTTGGATGTGATTACGTTTGTAACACCTGAGCCAGCAAATAAATAAATAAACAAACAAACAAATAAATAAAAATTAGAAATGTGTCTTGGAAACTGAAATACAGATAAATTAAATATAAATATGAAACATACAAAATACAAAATACAAAATAAAATAAAAATTACAAAAGCCTGTAACAAAATACTACAATGTAAAAATGAAAATATTATAAAAAAAGCTAATTTAAAATAATAATAAATACCATAATAAATAATATTATATTGAGAATACTAAAATAACAGTCTAAGTTTATAGACTAATTGGCTATCAGTGTGCTAAGCTAGTCTGCTGAGTGATTAGCTTGCAAAATCTAACTAAGAACATAAACTAAGAATATAAAAAAAGAATAAGAGATGTGTATTTTATCTGTTCTGTTTATCCTAACAATTTTAAATACATTAATTGTCCCATTTTGTTGAAAAATCCCTCTCCATATATAGTGACTTCATATTAAACATCAAATAACTTGTTAGTTTCCAGTGTGTACTACAGACAGACCGGAAACTCGGTTAAGACACTGTTGCACAAAAAAAAAAAAAAAAAAAAAAAAAAAAAAAATCAGTCATGAAACGTATGCAACCATATTTTGCTTGTCTTTTACATAAGACTTAATCAAGAAATGAATATGCAGAACTTCTTAGATGCTTTTCAGCACTGAGCACAAATCCTTTTTTGCATACATAAGCCTTTGAGTAAAAAGAAAATAGTGTTTTTATCATTATGTTCTTCGTTTTTTGATCTTCAATCTCAAATCTTAGCCGAAAGCTAATCTTAATCTCGCAGACAAAATCTCCCGCCATTATCCCTTTATTCAAATGAGAAACTTATTCCTCCTCTCATTCTCTCTCTCTCTCTCTCTCTGCTTTAAGGTTTTCTTTATGCTACGAGCTGTTCTTGTTAAATTAATGTGTACACTGAAGAGTGGAGAACATGGAGGAAATTGCTTTTTTTAGAGACCGAATGCAGATATGGTCATACTTTGGTGACAAAGATGCTCTCTAAATCTTTTTAAAACAGAATACCAGAAGAACGATCCAAATGACTTGTCTGGTTTGAATAAAGCATGCTTATAGATTATGCTTGTGTGTTACAGTGTACAGTTTTCTGTGAAGACTAGATTCGGCTAATTAGGTTAGCACAGTGTGAGCACCCCTGCAGCCTGTGTGTGTGTGTGTGAGTGTGTGTGTGCTTTGAAGGCACCATATCTGCTGTGCAGTACTTGAAGTGGTTTATATAACTGGGCTGTTCTGTTCCTAATGGATCTTTTTCTCTCTCTCACACACACACACACACACACACACCGTATCCCTCTGATCATTACCCTGGGGGGTGTGAGTTTATTACTTCAGGTTTTTCTTTGTGTTTTCTGTGCGACTATCTCTCTTTCCGCCTGAAAATACGCTTTCTTATATGTCCTTTATTCGGGATATTCTTTTCCCAGACCCCAAAAAAGTGTCTTAACAGGTAATCCATGGTGCATTCAGCTCTAAGACAGGTCTGAGGAGGGTAAAAGCACTCCAAATCTGTCACAAGCTCATATACAATATGTTACATCTCATCCGAGAAGTACTTAGGAAATTTGCACCATCTGACTTGCATAATTAGAACTCACTTTGCAAAGATCATTTTGATTATTAGAGAGGTATATTGTGATGTAGTTTGTAAATAAATTACTGTAATGATGACAGAAAAGTATCATCTATTAAATGAGATCTGAGGGGTGTTAAAGTTTGCCTCTAACAAGATTTTTTTGCCGTTTGAGATGCAACAAAAATCTGTGTTTCATAAAACGCACACTTGTGCATGAACACACACATACAGACTTGTATTTTAAACTTTATATTACAAAACCTGGGTAGAATATTACATAAACCGCCTGTAGCTTGGCCTAGAGACCACCTGCAGATATGAGGGAAATGATTTTAATAATGCTCACACACACATACACACATAGATTCAGATGTGATTTAAAGATGTATAACTTTATAACACGTCTGTTGTATAACTCATCGCTCTCCCAAGGGAACTGTAGACTTCACATGCTGATGTGATATACCACATACGCACATACACTCATATACTTTCATGTCTCAAAGTGAATTTATAAAGCTATTTGGCCAGCCAAAGGTATCTTTCATCTTAACTCAATAAATAAACATTTTTCACGGTGCAGTGTCTTAACCGAATGCTGGACAATCAATACACTGATTTATAGATGGGGTTTGATAGATTAATGAGTTTCTACACAAACTTTGATTTATGGATGCAGGCATGTTTTTTTTTTTACAGATGCGTTAAGGATTGTATAGAGCACATTTACAGATTTGATTTACCCTGCTTATATATTAATCTACATGTAATGTGAAATTGTGTCTTTATGTAATTGTTAATTGTTGTATTCATCATTTATTACATTTATTTTTATACTTTACTTGAAAGACCATGGTAGTAACAATGTTTTTATTGTTAACTAAAACTATTAAAAATCATTTGCATCAATTAAAATGAAACAGAAATTAAATAAAATGTTAGATAAAAAAAAAATACTTATTGACTTTGCCAACTAACAGAAGTAAAATATGTTTAAAGTACAAAACTGACCAAAACTGAAAAGAAAAAAATGAAATTAAAGCTAAATAGAAATATTAAAATAAAAACATTAAAAAAGACAAATACAAAATTACAAACCCGATTCCAAAAAAGATGGGACACTGTACAAATTGTGAATAAAAACAGAATGCAATGATGTGGAAGTTTCAAATTTCAATATTTTATTTAGAATACAACATAGATGACATATCAAATATTTAAACTGAGAAAATATATCATTTTAAGGGAAAAATAAGTTGATTTTAAATTTCATGGCATCAACACATCTCAAAAAAGTTGGGACAAGGCCATGTTTACCACTGTGTGGCATCCCTTCTTCTTTTATAACAGTCTGCAAACTTCTGGGGACTGAGGAGACAAGTTGCTCAAGTTTAGGAATAGGAATGTTATCCCATTCTTGTCTATTACAGGCTTCTAGTTGCTCAGCTGTCTTAGGTCTTCTTTGTTGCATCTTCCTCTTAATGATGCACCAAATGTTTTTTATGGGTGAAAGATCTGGACTGCAGGCTGGCCATTTCAGTACCCAGATCCTTCTTCTACGCAGCCATGATGTTGTAATTGATGCAGTATTTGGTCTGGCATTGTCATGTTGGAAAATGCAAGGTCTTCCCTGAAAGACACGACGCCTGGATGGGAGCATATGTTGTTCTGGAACTTGGATATACCTTTCAGCATTGATGGTGCCTTTCCAGATGTGTAAGCTGCCCATGCCACACGCACTCATGCAACCCCATACCATCAGAGATGCTTCTGAACTCAGTGCTGATAACAACTTGGGTTGTCCTTGTCCTCTTTAGTCTGGATGACATGGCGTCCTAGTTTTCCAAAAAGAACTTCAAATTTTGATTCGTCTGACCATAGAACAATTTTCCACTTTACCACAGTCCATTTTAAATGATCCTTGGCCCAGAGAAAACGCCTGCGCTTCTGGATCATGTTTAGATATGACGTCTTTTTTGACCTATAGAGTTTTAGCCGGCAACAGCGAATGGCACAGTGGATTGTGTTCACCGGCAATGTTTTCTGGAAGTATTCCTGAGCCCATGTTGTCATTTCCATTACAGTAGCATTCCTGTATGCGATGCAGTGCTATCTAAGGGCCCGAAGATCACAGGCATCCAGTATTGTTTTCCGGTCTTGACCCTTACGCACAGAGATTGTTCCAGATTCTCTGAATCTTTGGATGATATTATAGACTGTAGATGATGATAACTTCAAACTCTTTGCAATTTTTCTCTGAGAAACTCCTTTCTGATATTTCTCCACTATTTTTTCTCCGCAGCATTGGGGGAATTGGTGATCCTCTGCCCATATTGACTTCTGAGAGACACTTCCACTCTGAGAGGCTCTTTTATACCCAATCATGTTGCCAATTGACCTAATAAGTTGCAAATTGGTCCTCCAGCTGTTCCTTATATGTACATTTAACTTTTCCGGCCTCTTATTGCTACCTGTCACAACTTTTTTGCAATGTGTAGCTCTCATGAAATCCAAAATGAGCCAATATTTGGCATGACATTTCAAAATGTCTCACTTTCAGCATTTGATATGTTATCTATATTATATTGTGAATAAAATATAAGTTTATGAGATTTATAAATTATTCCATTCTTTTTTTACTCACAATTTGTACAGTGTCCCAACTTTTTTGGAATCGGGTTTGTACTTAAACTAGAAATAAACTGGACATAAAATCAAATCTGAACATATAAAACTAAACTATATGTTATACAGGACTATACAATATACTAAAATAACAAATAAATAACAATAATATATTCTTCCTTTTATTTGCAGAATCAGCACTGATTTTTGCACTCCTTAAAAAGACCTGTTCTGAATAGTGAACCTGACCCTTTGTAAAGCTCTGCCCTCTTTGTCACTGTTGCTAGCCTTACAGAACATCTTTAAAAAAATGAATTTTCAGTATAATATTCTTGTATAATTCTGTAATGAAGTGTGAGATTGCAAATCATCTTTTGTCTTTTTTTGAAGAAACAGTTCAATTAAAACCTGCAACTCAGTATTGAGACAAACGCTTATCACAGTCAACTGAAAAGAGAGAAGCCTCATTTGAAATCGATTACAAATGATAACATTAGCGTAAGTGAACAGAACTGCTTCTAATGTCTCTGCAACACACCATCTGCGCTACTGTGAGCTTTTTAGTAGCTGTCACCTCTACTGTGACCTGAATCCATACGTAAATGAATTAACATTAAGTTATCAACATTAATTTACCTTGAAGCAAATGTGGGTGTTCTTACCGATGTGCACTTTAAATATATTCATTTTAGAATGAGGGGTGACACAGAGTTTAATCCACAGCGTAAACCTCTCAAGATTTTGAAAAGAGGAAAAATACTGTCTGTATTTTCTCTTGTCTCATATATATATATAAATAGACTGTTTTATCAGCCTTTTTTTTATAGTTTCGGTTTTCCACTAGAAAAGAGTTACTCTTACTGTTCCTCCAGTCTGATAGGGGGCAGCATTTAATTGTGAGCATGTTTATGTTTTGCAGAGCTAGAGGTGGCACGTCTAAGTACAGATGTTAATCTGGCTGATCTAAGCTTCCCTCAATCTGGACTAACTGGCAACTCCATTCATCTCTCCGCCAACACACTCAAACAGCAAGGACGCAATGGTAATTCGTCTTTGTCCACCTGCCTCTGTCTAATTCCCTATCTGTCACATTCCAGTCTGACCGCTTGTGTGTTTTCTATTCCTCAGGTGAGATCCGCATGGCGCTTGTTCTCTATAAGAACCTCGGTCAATACCTGTCCACGGAGAATGCTAGCGTGCGTCTGGGCAGTGAAGCGGCCTATCCAAACTATTCCCTGATAGTCAACTCACCTGTTATTACAGCAGCTATTAATAAAGACAGTAACAAGGTCTACCTGTCTGAACCTGTGGTCTTCACTGTCAAACACATACAGGTACTATATACTCTTACAGTTAATTCCTTCATTATCTTTTCTGTGTGTATTTCCGTCACTATATCGAGTTTATTATGTGCATCTCCTCATTCCAGCAGTCGAAAGAGAACTTCAATCCGAACTGCTCTTTTTGGAGTTACTCCAAACGCACCATGACGGGATATTGGTCTACTCAGGACTGCAGACTACTCGGCACCAACCGCACTCACACCTCCTGTTCCTGCACACACCTCACTAACTTTGCAGTGCTTATGGCCCACGTGGAGTTCAATGTATGTCTCACTTATTTTATCAATGCTCATCCCATCAATGAAAGTACTAATGAAAATTTATATTGACTAAAGATTTCTTGATTTGTGACCCTGGACCACAAAACCAGTTTTAACGGTCAATTTCATCATCTGATCATCTGAAAGCTGAATAAGATTGCCATTGATGTATGGTTCGTTAGGATAGGACAATATTTGGCCGAGATACAACTATTTGAATATCTGGAATCTGAGGGTGCAAAAAAGTCAAAATACAGAGAAAATTGCCTTTAAAGTTGTCCAAATGAAGTCCTTAGCAATGCATATTACTAATCAAAAATTAAGTTTTGATATATTTACAATAGGAAATTTGCAAAATATCTTCATGGAACATGACCTTTACTTAATATCCTAATGATTTTTGGCATAAAAGAAAAATCAATAATTTTGACCCATACAATGATTTTTTGGCTATTGCTACAAATATACCCCAGTGACTTAAGACTGGTTTTGTGGTAAAAAATACTCAAAGTGCATGTTCACTTTGTAAACACTGGATCGGTACTTCTGCAGTGATCTAGGACGATTTTGAAGTTGGAAGAAGAATTGAGTTGAGAGTTTTTCAAAATACCCTAACTGTCATGAGCTTTCTAGTACTGTAGTTCTGTTGAGAATGGAATACTTTACAGCATACCTGAGATTTACAACCAGACCCAGTATAAAAATTTGAACTGCACTCACTAGCACTGCAATAGGTTACGTCATCCTCCACTAAGAGAGACCTCACAGGTCTCCTGAAGCCATTCGGCTCTTCCCTTGGGCTGTAAGACTGTGTAATGTCTGTTATCTCAGTGAGGACACTCACACTGCTCACTCTCTCTCATCGTGCACACACACACACACACACGCACGCACACACATAAACAAACACACACACACACACACACACACACATAAAATCAGTAATAAATGGACTTAAACAGACATGGAAAGCCCAAACATAGTGTGAACTAATATGTTGTACATGCATGAACATGTCATGACGTTATTGCTTATGTGTGCATGTCAACAGAAGATGGCCGAAATGATTTATGCACAAAACGTAAAGGCGAAAGGTCAAGATATACATAAATGTAAATGTTGTGTGCAGAGGGGAGGATTGACCTTAAACATTCACACACACACACACACACACACACACACACACACACACACACACACACACACACACACACACACACATGCACATCGTTTGGACCCACACCCTTGAGGCTGCATTAATGGATGCTGCGTATACGTATGAATGATTAATAAAACCATTTAGTGTGTGTACTTGTGTGTGTGCAGGCTTGACTGCACACATTCACTGAACACTGAGTCTTGTCATAGCTGCAGTGCTCCAAATTTCTCACACTACCGCTAAAATGAATGGGCCATTCCAACCCAGACCCACAGAAATGGAATGCTCATCATTCAAAATGTGACACAATACTGTATGTACTATTATTATATATGTATATTCATTTCAGCTGCCAAAAAGATTACTATCAGCTGTGTTTATCAAAGTTTATTTCTCTGCTACTGTAAATTAATGCAGAAAATATAAAGAAAATTTAATCTGGGGCCTCAGTAGAACACATGAATGCATCTTCCAGTCTGAACTCTACCAGTGAGGAACTTCCTTAGTAGGGATGGGCTTTTTGAGAAGTTTTGTAGTTAATAATAAAAAATGTTACATTTACAAATTTTACACCAATGCACCAATACACCAAGTGCCTTTATTCAGCAAGGATGAATTATATTGATGTGAAAGTAAAGAAAATATATATAAAATAATAAACACAATAATACAAAAGATTTCTATTAAAAAACTGTTCTTTCAAACATCTATTCATCAGAATCCCTAAAAATTTTTTTATTGGTTTCCACAAAAATATTAAGCAGCACAACTTTTTTTAACTGTGACAAGACGTGTTTGAGCATTTCTGAAGGATCATCTGATGCTTAAGACTGCAATAGAAAAACATTATTTTAAATTGTAATAATATTTCATAGTATTACAGTTTTTACAGTATATTTAATCAAATAAATGCAACCTTGGTGAACCTAAGGGACTTTAAAAAAAATGTACAATCTCAAACACAAACTACAGTAGTGTATGTATTACTGTATAGGATTACAAACAGTATTACTCTGTTTGTAAGGCTGCTGCTATTTACATCACACACAAATGGAAAGTTAGTATTTTATACTTCAAGTAAGGTAGTAGATATGGACTTTGACTAACATCCTTCTGTCCTTCGTCTCTCTCTGTTTCTCAGAAACCGGGCCAGGTGAATGAGCTGCTGTTGGACGTCATAACGTGGGTGGGGATCCTGCTGTCTCTGGTCTGTCTGCTCATCTGCATCTTCACCTTCTGTTTCTTCCGCGGTCTCCAAAGCGACAGAAACACCATCCACAAGAACCTCTGCATCTCCCTCTTTATCGCCGAAACACTCTTCCTCACTGGAATCAACCGTGCAGACCAGCCCGTACGACACACACACACACACACACACACACACACACACACACACACACACACACACACACACACACACACACACACACACACACACACACACACCAGCTCCATATAGAAAGCACCACATATACACACTTTACGGATTTAGATTTATTGCAGAATACACACACACACTATTCCTTAAGTTGTTAAGTTGGGCACCTGACTCTTGTTAATTACTGAAATGGAGAGGGTATTTGACCTCTCGTAAATTACAAAAATCTCATTGTATCCTCAGAGAGCGATAGAAAGAGAGAGTGAGAGAGGAGAATATAAGCAAAGACAAATGGAAAATGACAAAGATAAAATGCAGGAAATCCGTCGGGAAATTGCTGAAGTGATAACAGAACAGACGGTTAATACTCAAAGCAGAGAGTCACAGATCACACAGATACTGGTAGATAGTTTCTGCACCTTTTGTGCTTAGCGTGTATGTCTTTGTTACAGATCGTCTGTGCTGTGTTTGCGGCTCTGCTGCATTTCTTCTTCTTGGCTGCATTTACATGGATGTTTCTGGAAGGCGTACAGCTGTACATCATGCTGGTGGAAGTGTTCGAGAGCGAGTATTCACGCACCAAGTACTTCTATCTCACTGGATACGGAGTGCCTGCTGTTATAGTGGCTGTGTCTGCCGCTGTGGACTATCGCAGCTATGGAACCGAAAGAGTGTATGTATATGGCAGATACAATAATGCACTTTTTTTTTTTTTTGCTCAAGAAAGAATAAACATGCACCATGTGTTGACAGTATAAACAGCCTTTTCAGCGACAATTTCACAGTAAAACAATTATGAATCACCAACAGCAAAAATGTATACAGTAACAAAAATTAATTTTCAAAAAATTAAAAAAATTGCAAACCTTTGTTAAAGCACACACACTATATGTGTATGTATGAAAAAAGATACAAAGCTGTCACTGTAAGGTCCAAAAGCTACTTCTTTGTAAATTTTTAATCCTGTTCACTTGTTTATACAACAGCTATTACAAATATTTTAGTTTGAAGGGCATAATTAATTTAAAACAGAAAAAAAATCTAATTGAGGAGAGATTTGGACTTTTGACTCAAAACCTTTTAGTTAAACAGTTTACCCTACATAATTAAAAGTACACTTATTATACATAATTATTCCATACAATGTTTACGCAAAATAATTCTCTAGAAAATAAATAAATAACTTAAAAATAAAAAGCTACTAGAAATTAAATAAAGGCATTGCTTATTATTCATTGAGAGAGCTTTCAGTAGATTTTGGAAGTGACATAAGGGGGAGGTAACACTTTAACTGGCTGATACTTAAGTCTGCTTGGCCAATTAATCTGTCTGGCCAATGTATTGGTCTATCACTAGCGTGATGTCCAAAATGCATCTGTCAGCTTCCAATTTTGCTTGCAAAGACCCAGTTGCCTTATGAGCAATGTTGCTCAACGGTTAAGAAAGATTGTAGGTTCAATCCCAGGATTTAGTGACACAGGAAAAGAGTTACTGAGATCACAGACATGCTCTATTAGCACAGTGCCCTTGAGCAAGACACATCACAGCAGACTGCTCAAGGGGGAATGGCTATGCAATTAGTGCCCTGAAAGTCACTTTGGATAAAAACACAACTGCTTTGTGGGACTTCATGAGCACAAATAACTCGACTCAGATCAATTATTAATTCACTCCAAAAAATAAAAACTCTGTCATCATGTACTTACCCTCATGCCTTTACAAATTCATATAATGTAATAATATTTACATAATGTTTCAGCTGTTTTGTCCTTAAAATAAAGGTGGGGGGGGGGTTCAAAACATTCATTCTCTCTCTCTCTCTCTCTCTCTCTCTCTCTATTTCTTTTTATATTAAAAGAAATGTATGTTTATTTATCAATTACACATTAAGATGATGAAAAGTAATAGTAAAACATTTGCCTAGTTATAAAAGATTGTTTTTTGTAACTTTCTGTTCATCAAAGAATCCTGAAAAAAAAATGTATCACAACACTAAAGAGAAATATTTATTTTGCATCAAATCAAAAGAAATTAATACGATTATTTAGTAATTACACATTACGTTGATCAAAAGTAACAGTAAAAACATTTACATAGTTACAAAATGTTGTTATTTTGAAAGTTCTATTCATCAAAGAATCCTGAAAAAAATGTATCAAAACATTGATAATAAGGAGCAATATTTATTTAGCATCAAATCAGCATGAATGATGGATTTCTGAAGGATCATGTGACACCGAAGATTGGAGTAATGGCTGCTGAAAATTAAGCTTTTCCATCACAGGAATAAATTAAATTATTAATAAATAAATATATTAAAATATAAATTATTTTGAACTATAATAACGTTTCAGAATATGTCTCTTTTTACTGTACAATATGTTTGATCAAATAAATGCAGCCTTGGTGAGCACAAGAGACTTTCAAAAACATTGAATTCAAAAACTTTACAGTAAGTAAATCAAATATGAATCAAATTAAAGACATGGCATCTAAAATCAGACATGTTATCTAAAAACATCTCTCTTTGATAGCAATAAGCCACAAAATTACTTGACTTGTGATGAGTGAGTGGAGGAAATCAGAAATCCCTCTAATGCTGTCTACTCCAGCAAAATGTTTTGCAAGTGCCAAGCACATCAGATCAGGTTGTACTGAAAGTCGCCTGTGCGTTTACGAGTTCTGAAATGGGCAAACTGGTGAAATTGCCCTAATTCATATTCATAAAGAAAACTGTTCGGCTGGCATCACTGCAGTTAGTGGCCAGACACAGCCGTAAGGGATGTTCACTCAGATAAATATTTCAGCAAAAATCATCATTTAAAGATGAGATGCTGAATGTGGCATATGAATAAGTGGTGGTCACTCAAGCACAAAGTCTCACCAGACCACAGAATTAGGTCACACTCATTTAAAAACTAGAAATGAATCGAAGGGAGGGAGGGAGAGAGGGAGGTAGAAGAATACTATTTTACCGCATATCCTGTTAACCTGAGCCAACAGTGGAGATCTAAATAAGGGCGTAGGGATCCTAATGCTGGGAAAACATGGCCGTGCCACTTTTAGAACATTCATCCCCCCACTTTTTGGCGGATAATCAGTGCTTTTCATGCCTTAATGTGTCCCCCACACTTGCAAAAATTTTCTACGCCTCCATATAAAGACCATGGTAGAGAGGAGCATAAATTAAGGTGTTGTCATGGCAGATGGTTGGTGAAATCAGTGCCAGGCTGGTAAGAGCAAAAATATAGCACAAAGAGTATGTCTGCGTGGCCTAATCCCAGCACACATGAATTGAAATTCCTAAAATATTTATAATCCTATTTGGTTTCTGCATTCTCCAGCATATGGTATCTGTTCTTTAAAGAGGGAGCATGTCTGACTGTGTTGGTGGCCTGGAACACACACACATATACACACACTCTAACAGCGATGCTTCCACTCCTGCTGGGCTGTTGAGGTGATTTCAGTATAGCAGAGATGAAGATTTTAATAATTCAGCTCTGGGTTGTCAGTCACCCCTTGAGGTTCCAAATGTTCCATGGCCAATGAGCCCGTTCTGAATGTGATGATCAACCAAACACCAGAACATAATGTGAACATTCCTTCCTGGAACTTAAACGTGTTTTGATCTTAGTTGGAGAGAGTTGGAGTTCAATTTTATCTGAAAATCTCTCTCTTGCTCTCTTTTTCTGTGTAGGTGCTGGCTAAGGTTGGATACTTACTTTATCTGGAGTTTCATTGGGCCTGCTACTCTCATCATCATGGTGAGTTTAACACACACAAACACACACACACACACTGGGGGTTTAGAGAATGATAGAGCAAAGCCAATTCCACACTGGCGCACACCCACACACCCACACGGGGGGTGCAGATAATGGTCTGCCGAGGGCATTTTCCCAATTACGGGAAAGTCACAGTCACCCCACCAGACAAGCTGAGCATCCCCATTGCTATACTGTATATAGAGAAAGAGGGAGCATGTGTGTGTGTGTGTGGAAGTTAGGTTTGCTTTATCTTGATTGTTTTTTATATATATTTCTGATTTTTTACTAGCGTTCTCATTTGGGATGTACAGAAATTTTGTGAGAAAGTGGCTGAAATCTCAGCTGAAACACTTCTTTAAGAACAAGTCAGACAACCAAATTTTTTAAAGATTTTTTTTTTTTTTTTTGACTTTATTAGTAAAGAGATGCACAAAATTTGGACAAAATTTTTTAAACATTTATGCAGTTTACATTTGTTTTTTTTTTCTAATTATGTACACACAATGTGTGACGTAATCCAAACACCATTATAATAATTAAAAAATAATAATAATTAAAACCAAAAAATATATGTATATAGATGTTTGGAATAGGCAATATTACATTTATCAACAGTGATAGATTAATAAATGCTGTTCTACACAGTTATTAATTTATTTAATTATTATTGTTTTTGGTTTTTTTTCCCCAAAGGCTCGTTATTTATTTTAATTATTTTAATTTAAAATTAGCATTTCCAGATTCATTGGTTCCATAATTTTCAGTTTTGTCCAAGAATGTTCATTTTGGTGCATCACTAGTTCCCATGATAAAATTGTGATTTTCAGGCTTATAAAAGCATGGAGAAAGGTGAATCCTCCGTTGAGCTATATTGTATTATTTTATTCATTTAAATCTGTTCATTCCAAAGATACATTTCTGTTATACAAGTGAGAATATGTTCAGTAAGGATTTCATAAATCACAAATGAATTGCAAAGTCCTCTTTCATAGTTTTAAATAGTTGTTGCATTTGTATCATGCATTTATTGTTTTGTGTTGCAGCTAAATGTTATTTTCCTGGGCATTGCACTATATAAGATGTTTCACCACACAGCGATTCTCAAGCCTGACTCTGGTTGCCTGGACAACATCAAGTAAGGCATTTATTCTGTGTTTCAATGTGTGTGTACTTTATTGCTTTTCTTGCTTACACTGCGACTGTCTTTACTTTCACTAAACACACAATTGTCCTTTAATTCTGAACTGTTCCTTAGAGGTGTTTAAATGAGAAGAATGTTCTACTGCCTGTCTAAAGTTAGATGAAGTTTAAAGTGTCTTTTATCTGTCATTTTCTCCTTGATGTTTAAGTTCTCATGGGACCGAATCAGTAATGATTAAAAAAAAAAACTTCACACAAATCGCATTCCCTATGCTATTTATTTAAATTAAGTCAGCATCATTGTTAAGAGCTAGGAGACTTGGGGCTGGCATATCAGGGTGTACTGATACACAGCCAGTAATGTGGGGGATCAGAAAGTGTGTAATGCACAGTGTGTAGCATGTCTCCTCTATACACTACAGCCCACTGGCAGACACTACATACTGAATCTAGGTTAGTTAGCATATTTCAGTAATTGACTATTCTTTTTGATGTTCAGAACACATGCAGAGGAGTCACTGTTTAAAACTGTGACCCAAATGCGGAAGTTCTGCACAAATATTCATGTTATACAACTGTTACAGTACTCTTATTTGATTGGACAAGTGGCATTCCAGAAACACTGATATTTAGTACAACAGCAGTGGGACTTTCCAAACTGTCAATTTGTACATTAGTGTTAGGGATTTTCAGGTTACATCGATGTGCTATTTTAATGGTTCAAAACTCTGATTCATTTTGAGTGAGTCACTGAATCATTTACTGTGCTCAACCAAATTGTTAAAAAGCACTGATTAATTCAAGAATGTTTGAGTATTATATTTTAGTATTATTCATGTACTATTATGGTGCTGATTTTATTTAACTATTTGTTTTGAATTGACAACTGAAACAAACCTAGTACTGCTCACAGCCATGCAACGGATGATTCTGCTTTGGCTTCTTTGGAACTTTTTTCATGGGAGAACAAAGTTACTAAATATTTACTTCTACAGTTAACACTTAAAAAAAACTGATAATAACTGTTATAAAACTGTATAATTAAGTTTGCAAAGCTTTATTGTAAACAGCTATAGTACCACCAAAAGTATTTTGATCTTTTAGCCACACTTAAAAATTTACAAATGTCAGTACATTAAATAAAAAAAACCCTGTTCTGTGCCAATGTCATTTAAACACCTCTAATGACAATTCAATTTTAATGTGTAACTACATATTAGTATTAATACATATATATTTTGAGGTCAGTAAGATTTTTGTCATTGTTTTTGAAAGAAGCCTTACCAAGTCTGCTTATATTTGATCATAAACAGACAAAACCGTTGTGAAATGTTGTTACAATTTAAAATAACAGTTTTGTGGTGCATTTCTGTGATGCATTTTTTTTCAGGATTTCGATGAATATAAAAGTTCAAAAGTACTGAATTTATTTGAAATAGAAACATTTTGTAACAGTGTAAATGTCCTTACTGTCACTTTTGAGCAATTGAATTTGTCCTTGGTGGATAAAAGTACACATTTCTTTCAGATAAAACCAAAAATCTTACTGACCTCAAAGTTTGAATGGTGGTGTGTGTGTGTATATCTCTGTCTTTATAAATATATTTGTATATTATTCCCACACAGTGGGATAAACTCAGGTTTTTGTGTCTATGGCAACTGTGCACTCTCATACAGTATACCTAACAGAAAAGCTTTTCTTCTCAGTATACAGTACATACTATAGCCCTATTGCCATTATCTAACCCTAACCTTACTACTATTAGTCTCTTTGTCACCAAATCAGTAACAGAAAAAAAGACTTTTTAATGAGCTGAGAGAAATGCCTCTGCTAGCACAGGATACAAGATGGCCGATTTAATAAAGTAAAAGTTAAGTTAGAAAATCTGGCCCAGTCAAAAATGTAGCCTCAGCACAAATTTCCATCCAAAGTTCTGAAGCTGCCGTGCATAAAATGGATTATCTGGACTCCTGCAAGGCTATTGGCTACTGAGAGCTTAACCCCACCCACCATCACAGCTCTCACTTTGTCAAAAGGTGCAAGGGCTCCGTAACGTACTTGCAGTTTGGCTTTTGTTGATTTTTTTTTCGTCTTAAACCATCACGTTCCATCCCCCAATATGTACATTTATGTCAACTGAGAAAATTCAACCATATTTCACCATCATTATCATAAGTAGAAGTTTTCATTTTATTTGTTTGTGTTTTCGATTTCTTGAGTTTGTTTTGTTTTATTTATGATATTTATGAATCATTCATCAGCCTCATCTGTCTTGTTTTCTTTGTTGTTTCCTTTTCCATCCTTTTTTTCTGTTTTACATTTCAGCATTCTGTTGAGGCATGGCTTGTTATGGATAGTCACTGGTAAGGGTCTCCAGCCAATCAGAGTGCCAGTTCTGTGAATCACGCATTCTGATTGGAGTGTATAGCTGTGTAGTACCTCCACTGTTTGATTGATTCTCTGAATGTTAAAATGATTTAAGTGATTCATCAATTCTCCAGTGTGGCTCTTTGAAATGAACGATGTAATTATAATTCTTCATGAGTGCGTGTTCTCTCTCTGCATCAGTCCCGAGTTGGTTCAAAATCAATATTTCTGTCTGTCTGTCTGTCAGTCATTCCATCTTGATCCACCATTATTTATTTATTATTATTGTCTCTGATGGAAACAATAATTCATATTTACTGTCTCTCTGCATATCGTCTCAAAAGTTTTTCCCTGTCTTTCTATACATCTGTCTCTCTCTTTCTCTGTCTCATACTTTCTAATGATCTTATTTCAGTGCCAAACATTAGCCTGTCACATTAGCGCAGTTCACAGTATAAATGGGTTGCAAGCTTATTATGTGAGTCTAAGTGTGTGTGTGTGTGTGTGTGTGTGTGTGTGTGTGTGTGTGTGTGTGTATGTATATGTGTGTGTGAATGACCCCAAAGACTAAATTACATCACTAAATGAGTGTGAGGCTCAGTGCTAAGTACAGACTAGTAGACATTATGGCTGGAGCCAGCCTGACATTTGACTGCTGTAGAATAAAGTCTTTCTCTGAGACAGTTTATAACCTGATCCTACTATTGTCAAACTGAGGAAACAGATACAGTCCTATAAAATAACATAACATTTTAATATACTTAGATAATATAAACTAGCTGAGGTCATACATGTGTTGAGTGTGTGTGAGTGAGAGTTATGCACTTGATCTGTTTAATTTATCTTTATCTCTCTCTCTCTCTCTCTTAGGTCCTGGGTTATAGGTGCCATAGCTCTGCTGTGTCTGCTAGGGCTGACCTGGGCATTTGGGCTGATGTATATCAATGAGAGTACAGTCATCATGGCCTACCTCTTCACCATCTTTAACTCGCTGCAGGGAATGTTCATCTTCATATTTCACTGCATCCTGCAGAAGAAGGTGACACACACAAACGCAAATTCACATAAGTGTGCTTCTTCAATTAGTGGCACTTTTGACTACTTGTTTGAAAACTTAAACCTTTTCAAGCTGTTTGTTATGAATTTATCACATAAGATCATGGCCTTGATTCGAGCTTGGATTAATCGAGTGGGTTTTTTATGTTGTGTGTGATGCTAATGCAATTTGTCAGTTTTTAGCGAAAAACAAGTTTGCTATTAGTGAATAAGTTTAAACTTAAATAATTGTTTCTTAATTCTCAAATACTAATAAAAATGGAAATTGTACCTACTGAAGCTACTCTCAGATCAGAGTGTAAGAAGAATATTAAAAATTATTTTAAATAAGAATCCTGAAAAAAAAAAATCATGTGACACTGAAGACTGGATTAATGGCTGCCAAAAAATCAGCTTTGTCATCACAGGAATAAATTAAATGTATAAATATATTAAAATAGAAAACAGTTATTTTAAATTATAATATTCTTTTATAATATGACTTTTTTTTTTACTTTTTTTTTATCAAATAAATGTAGCCTTTGTGTGCACAAAATTAGAGTCATGATGAAAATCAAATACATTTTAATCTGTCCTCTAAAGCTAGAAAGATTATTTTTAAAATCATCCTAGCTGACAGAAAAATTTCCCTAATTTGAAGAATCATCCATGTATGTTATGCAAACATCTGCAGTATTGCAATCACGTGCATATACGCATTCTGAGGCTCAATTGACCTCTTTCCTGGGCATTTTACTAAGGGTTTACTGGCCTCTCATTAGTAATGATCCCATTAATCAACCGTTCTTTCACATGCATGCTCAATTAGAGACCCTCAGCTCATCAGATTTCTTTAGCTCATGATAGATTATAAACCTTTTAATTATCCGGAGGATTGCTTCCAGAGTCATTTAGCATGAAAATGCTCATATACACATTACACTGCTGCATTTTAGCTGTAAAGGGAAACAGATATTGTTTCAAGAAAAAGAACATGTGTATGTGTGAATATTTCTATCATGTATTGACAGACAGAAAGATTGGACTGTTGTGGAATTTGATTATGTATTCCGCTAACCAACCTTTCATATTAAATAGATGTATGTGCAGGCAACTTCTAATCCTAAAGTGGATGATTTTAGAGATTTTAGAGATTTTTGGCTAATCTACCCATCTACCTAATGGATCTGAACACTATATATATATATATATATATATATATATATATATATATATATTCTCTCAAAGCCTCACAATGAGCTGTTTTTACAAGACGAGGGACTGATCTAGGCTTATTTGGGTTTTGTGGAGACAGCAGTGATTTAAATCAAAAGCTGTAAGTCCTGTTTTGTTGAGGTCTTTGAGGAGTTGGGTGTGCAGTCATCCATAGAGATGGAGGAATAAAACCATTGGATTTTATTTGGCCGATCTTTGAGAGTTTTCTTTCAACAGCTGTGCAAACAATAACATAGTGTCCATATTAACAACATTAAAAAGCAATTATAGCTGTGTTATTGCTGATACAACGGGGAATTTTGCACTGATATTGGTCATTATTGTTATTATGTCTAGATTTTTGGCTGGAGCAATACAAGTTTTGGTCCTTGTTGTTTGAGAATTGAGGTAAAGGTTGTGATGTTGAATGTATGTGTGTTTTTCCTGATTAAGATTACAGCGTTAGGAAGTTCATCCAGCATGCTAACTATTGAAGTCATGTAAGTGATATGAGGGTTCTGCAATGCCACGAAATTTCACTTTGCCGTTTACAAGCACGCGCTTGCACAGACACACTATAACCTGTAGGAACTAAGATGAACCCAGTAAACTCTTTAACACAAGGAATGGCCAATCGATTAAAAAAATAATCTAATTACAAGAAATGCTGACTAATTAATCAAATCACAATTAATCACATACTTTAACATTTGCTAAGGAAATCTCCCAAGTGAAGGCTAATGTAACTATCAAGTAGAAAACAACTTTTTCCTTAAAGCTTAATCATTACTTTTAATAATGAAAACCATTTTAAAATAATGATAAGATACAAATATATAATAATTACAAGATACAAATATCATTAATTATTAATGCATATATATCATTGCGTTTTGGCAAGTCATATCACAATACATTTTACAACCTGAACTAACATCAAAAAATATTAAAAGGAATTTGATTTCAGAACTTGAAAACATGCTTGTCATAGAAGAGGTGTCATTATATGTATGAATTGCGTATGTACTTTTGAATATTTTAATAGATTCAAAATTTCTTCAGTTTATGTCTCAGCTGTTTAATCGTTTTGTCTTCATAAAAATAAAAACCTGTAAATAAAAGCAGGTGAATGTGAGAGAATGCATATAGACACATACAATATATATATATATATATATAAAATTTGTACAAAATACTATAATTATATCTGCAAATTAAAGAGAGTTAACTACAACATTCCACCCCCCTCTCCAAAGAAAAAGAGCAACAACCTTGGTTTACCAAACTGTGTATGTGTGTGTGTGTGTTTGCAGGTGCGTAAGGAATATGGCCGATGTCTCCGCACACACTGCTGCAGTGGGAAGAGTGTGGAGTCAACCATCTCCACTTCAACAAAGACCAGTACAGCCCGCACACCTGGACGCTATTCCACCAACTCACAGGTAACACACACACACCTGCAGGGGATCTTCCAAAACCATCTCAAGTGATTTTTCTAGGCCAATGGCTGGTCAATGCAGTCATCAGCTTGTTATTTCTTTGCACAGAAAGCACTTTAGCTCTGGCGTTTTCTTATACATGGATGAATACCATCTCACATGACCCGATTTCCCATTCAGCCTTATTTTAAATGGTGCACTCAGCAGTCTGCTCACCTCGCTATTCGTGAATATAATCAGAAAGGTTTTCAATGCTGTATTCCAATTAGCCATTAGCCATAGTACAGTGCCGATAACTGTAGACAAAAAAGGAAAACAAAACCATCCTCACTGATCGAATGTCTGTATTATGTGTGATATAAGATACTAGATACAGTATAAAATAAGTTATCTGCATTACACTACCTTTGATGCATAATACAATTTCTTTGTTTGCTTTCTCTGGATGCTGCTTTCCTTTCGGTTAGAAACTGAACATCGACCCCCTCTTTTTCTCTGTTGTCAGAGTCGTATTCGTAGGATGTGGAATGACACTGTCAGGAAGCAGTCAGAGTCATCTTTCATCACCGCTGATATGAACAGCTCAGCGACTCTCAACAGAGGTAAAGCCAAACACACACACACAAACACAAACATGCCCCCATGTGTACACATGTACACAGTATTCATACACATACATATTGACAGAAACTGTACATACATAAACACACACACACATACACTCAAAATAAATCTGAAAAGTGGAACAGAAACCAGTGTTCATTTGATTCCTATAGGTTCAGTCTGACCAACGAGATTAGCCATACACAGAAAAATAATATACCCTGAAAACCGAGATTATGTTTCTTCAACTACGGCCACTTATTTGTTGCATGGGTAATATTTTAGTATTAACACTTTGGCCTTCATCATTTATTTTTGCTTCTTAAATGCACGTATAAAAGTATAAAAACTAAAGTATAAAAGTATACATTTGCAAAGTATAACATTTTATTATTTTACCCTTGTCCTTAAGCCAGACTTTTAATCTTAATAATTAGTATTTTATATATGTCATAAAATATGAGTCATCGCATTTTAAAAACTATGAAAATCTAAGTAAAGAATTGCATAAAGATACAGTAAACCATTTCAATATTCATTTTATGTGACAGCTGTTCATTCCTATCATAACCAATATTTTTACTACTAATAAACGTAGTAGTTAAAAAAGTGCACTAGTTTACCAAGGATACAAATTTGTCAGTGAAGAGCATGCTTGAATATGAGATGTGAAGGAAACAAAGATGAAATGGTGAATATAAATAGAATACTTCTAGTGTGTGTCATTTCCAATCAAGCTGCAATTTTGTTGTTTTGAACAAAAATGCGTGTGTGTTTAGGATATAAATATATTTTATAGGATATAAAAAAACAGGATATATATATAAAAAAAGGTTGCAATTTTCATTTCCATCATCACAGTTAGTTACACCATAGAATGCTGTTTGTTAGTTATTGTTAGTTGTTAGTAGTGTTTTAAAAGTGTTCCCAAGGCCAGAAGTGCTCATGGATAAAGAATCGAATGAGTGTGTTTGTTTAATGAGAGAAAGAGAAAAAAACCTGCTGAAAAATCTGGAACGCAACAGGAAAGCCCTCCAACTTTCTGACCCTGGAGTCCAAATGGATCAGACATCTGTGTATGTGCTCATGTTCTGCTCATTCTCAAACACTGCCTGACTCTGTTATGTCCAAGCACTAATATGATTTGCTCCTCCGAGCTCCTTTGTCTTCTTCGTCTTGTGTAAACAAGAATGTGAGCCATTAAAAGTCTTCCAGCGACATCAGAGCTGAAGCCATGGAAAACCGCTCCCAATCAAGTCACACTGGCAGAACACAAATACCAAACATCAACAGCTGTCCAACATAAACATCATCTATGCTGAGTTCTGCACTGATGTTACTCTCCACATGGGAGGTTTTACATTCCTGTCCACCCGAACTAACACGTTTAAAGCTGTTTAAACACAAGTTTACTGACTCCTTGTCTGCATCATTCTGACTGTTTATTGTACATCTTTTTTCTGTCTCTTTGTTGCTCCTTCCTTCTGTCTTCTCTCAACTTAATGCTTCCATATCTGTCTCTCGTTCTTTCTCTCCTTCTGTCTCTGTTTGTGGGTGTTGTAGGTACCATGGCTAACCATCTCATCTCCAATGCTTTGTTACGTCCTCATGGCACTAATCCTTATAACACACTACTGGGAGAGTCTGCTGTGTACAATAACCCTACTGCCAACATGTTCAACACGCAAGGTTTGCCTCTCACATACACATTTACACAAATGTACGCAGTTTTTGGATGGTACTATGAAATTTACATGACAAGGAGATGTGAGGCAAAATATTCACACTGCATTCACACTGTATTTCCATACAATGAAAGTGAATCAGCAAAGAGTGTCAAGCTAAAATTTTGCTAAAGTTTGTCTTTTGTTTATATGAGTTTTTGTTTATACAAGTTTTTAGTATTGTTTTTATTATTATTATTATTAATAAATCATTTAGATTTATATACATTTTTATAAATATAATTTTATATAAATGTATTTTTAATTAAATATCTTACACACAAACATATGGTGTATTTCCAGAAAAAAAAAAAAAAACTGAAATAACTTTAAAATACATTTATTTTCAAAAATTCCTTAATTAGCTATAAACCTCTAATTTGCCCCAAACTTTGATTTATTCATTATTTATTTATAAAGCTGTCAGAAAACAATATGGTGGTGGTTATAGTAATTTTAATATATAAGAAAATGAAAATGTAAAAAAAAATTGTATTCTACATATCAGTCAATAAATAGGACTAATTTATCAAATGTAATGTTATTTTTAAAAATTATTTTATTTATAATAATTATATATTGTTGGACTGGCCTATTCAAAATTGATCTATTGTGTACCCTATTTATTTGAATTGGGACACAAATGATAATATTCTAAATTGTATCCAACACAGATTTACCAGAAAAATAAATTATATAAAGTGTTTGTTTACCATGGTGTGTGAAATACGAAATTTCTAGAATAATACTAAAATACTAAAAAAGTTGGTTTATTTCATATAGTGATTATATAGGTATATTTTAACATTAATTATTACATTATCTCATGTTTCCTGAAATACTCCAAATGCTGAGTATATTAGAATACATCCTTATAGGTAGTTCATTTTGGAAAAATGTATTAAAAGAAAAAAAAACTTCACAGCGGTAAATTTCTTTGATATCCATTCTATTTTAATTCAGCTTCCTTAAATTCTAATTTGAAAGACTATTCTGCATCCTGTCCGTTACCTTGGGAAATATAAAATGCATTAATATTCTAATGGTACTCATACACACTCAAGACGGTTCAGAGTTAGCATTGATATCCTACATACATACTTCCTGTGTCTGTTTAATGAGCTTGTTTATGTTGTTTCTATGTCCATCTGTTCTGTTCAATAATTTGGGGGTATAAGAACATTTCAGCCTAGCATCT
This sequence comes from Cyprinus carpio, assembly GCF_018340385.1. Lineage (NCBI taxonomy): Eukaryota > Metazoa > Chordata > Actinopteri > Cypriniformes > Cyprinidae > Cyprinus > Cyprinus carpio. The sequence goes on along the minus strand of NC_056597.1, from coordinate 2,127,385 downwards.
GTCCTAAACTCAGCAGGTTAGCATTCAGTCACTAATGCCTGTCACACTCTGAGCTGAATATAATATTTCTTTCTCTCTCTCTGTGGACATGTTCCATAAGCATTTATGTATGTAATCATTCTCTCTCTCTCTCTCTCTCTCTCTCTCTCTCTCTCTCTCTCTCCTTTCACGCGGGTCTGCAGCCTCCTACAGAGATTCAAGTATGATTCATTTACTTTCACAACAGCTCCACGTTTATAATATATTCTCCTCTGCTTCTCTCTTCTTTAATCTTCTCCTCTTCCTCATCCCTCCTGTTCCCTGCTCTTCTCTCTTCTGTTAAATCCGAATCCCTCCTATTTTCATCTTTTTCTTATTTGATAAAAGTTAATATCCTATTTGATATCATCTTTCATGAAGCATACATGAATTGATTCATATTACCATCAATCATAAATACTGTAAATATAAGATTTTTTGGTCACACTTTATTTTAAGGTCCAATTCTTGCTATGAACAAACCATTAACTATGACTTTAGCCTCAATAAACGCCTAATTTGTTGCTTATTAATATTTTGTAAGGTAGCTGTTATGTTTAGGTATTGGGTAGGATAAGGACTGTAGAATATTGAAGTACCAGCTAATATCTTAATAATAGGCATGCTAATAAGCAACTAGTTAATAGTGAGAATTGGTCCCTATACTAAAGTGTTACCAATTTGTGTGTGTGTGTGTGTGTACCAAAATTTTGTAAACGAGGTTCTGTTGTCATTTTCGTTTCAGAAGGCATTCTCAACAACGCACGGGACTCCAGCGTAATGGATACGCTGCCACTTAACGGTAATCACGGCAACAGCTATGGTGTGGCAGCAGGTGATTACCTTACCTATAGTTCTCGCGGCAGCGAGCCTCCAACTACGCTTGAGAAGAAGATCCTGAAAGAGCTGACGGCAAATTACGCTCCGTCGTACCTCAACACCCAGGACCGACAGGGAAAAGTCCACCAGGGCACCTTGACCAATAAACTCAACAACCACCTGGCCAACGGAGGGGTTGCGGGATCATCATCTATGGCCAAAGACGACGTCATGGTGCTCGACAACCCCGGAGCATTTCACCGACATGATGATGGGGGCGGTTTAAGCCTGGAGCTCATTAGGGAGGAGTCACAAGCGCCGCTCCTCCCACCGAGGCCACCCCCTACGGAAAACCACGCCCCCTTGCACACGTTTTCAGCTCACCGGCGCCTGCCACAGGAGAACAGCGAGAGCTTCTTCCCGCTGCTTCCCAATGACACGCATACACACTCCTCACACACACACACTCCCCGCACACACACACACTCCCCCCTCAGAGACTCGCTCTATACCAGCATGCCCACGCTCACTGACCTCCCACATGGCACTGACGACCTCATCAACGGTCTGCACGATGATGAAGACGATGAGGATGACGACGGCGAGGAAGAAGAGGGCAGCGAACTGCACCTGGCCAACGGCAAAGGGGTTGTAATGGAGGCAGATGATGTATACTATAAAAGCATGCCGAACCTGGGCTCCAGGAACCACATACAGGAACTAGAGAGTTATTACCAGATGGGACGCGGAGGCAGTGACGGGTTCATCGCTCCACCTGAGAAAGAAGACTCATCGCCTGAAGAACAGCCACCAGACCCCTCACAGCTGGTCACCAGCCTATAGACACCGACACACATGTATGTGTATGTGTGTGTGAGTGTGACACAATGGACAAGGCATGGGATACACTACCTACTGCACTGATAGAGAGACTGATTCCAGATAGCCCCCCGATTCCAATACATACGAGTATCCTGTCACCAAAATCCTGCTCCAGTTAGAACCAGTAACCAGAAACTAGTAACCCATTCCTATGCTAGAACAAGGACTACCGTGTGTAGGCAGGTCTTGTGGACTTTTTTCTCTTCAGTCTCCTAGAAAGCCGATCTGCTGAGTAAAACTCTTTACGGATCGTCAATTCGGAGACGTGAACAAACTTTTGCTCCCTGGATCATTTGCATAGATCTCCTTCATCCGATGGCTGTCTGATTCTCCTCAAAACTCACCACGGACTGTGGAACAGACTGCAGAAAAAATAGCTGCCATTTTAGATGACCTTGTATGATAATGAGACTTTGAACTCTTCTGTCGTACTGAACTGCATTACCCACAGCTCTCTAGAAGACTTCTCTATGATTCTCTGCTGCACACATTCCTTCTCGTTTAGCACCATTTCTGAGCGTGAAATCACAAAAGGCGCATCTATTCTTGAAGACTGAGGACGCATCTTGTTTTCTTACGTTTATTTTTCTGTAATAATCTCAGTTATGGGAAAGGTAATCTTCACTAATTACAAAGAAATGGAACTGTTTTCCATGTAAAATGTACAGATTCCCCGATATTGCAAATGATCGTATGCGTTTCATGTTTTTTGACATATTTTGCCCCTGGTATGTGTTTTTGTAGACTAGTCCAATCCTGCAATGCTGTGCTGATCCTCCAAAATACTATCCCTGATAACACACAGCACAAACACGCTCACCTATCTACATACACACTCTCGTTTGGAAGGATGACTGTGGCAACACTTTGTCATTCTAATTCGCACTGTGTCGATGATAACCAAGAGACTCTGGGGAAATGACTGTTGTGTGATTGACCGTTATTGCAGATGGGATCCCAAGGATGCTGGAATGTTGTCATATCATGAGTTCTAGAACGTTTACCCTTCAACACTCCATTTTTTTGTGTGTAAGAGCAGAAATCGTACTTTGGATGCAGGTTGAAGAATTCTAGCTTATTGCAATTCCAGTCACATGTGTTGACACAGCTAAAATTGTTCTCAGGCTAAAAGATGGTCTATTATTTTGATGATTTCACATATCGAGTTGTGTTTTTAGGAGCTTGATCAAGAAGAGTAAGAAAGGCTAGCGGGATTTGAATTGGAACAAGTCCAATAAAAGTGTGAACTGGGGAATCATGATTACGAATCATGTATGGAGCATGTCTAAACATAAAGTAACCATGTAAAAGAGCAGACTAGAAGGATAGGACTTGGTTTGGAAGATGGAAACAACCTTGTAAAGGTGGGTTTCTGAAACTACTGTTTACTTGTTCTCAAACTGAGACTCCCTGTAGCTTGCACATCTATCCCTTGTTAACCCACCCTGAGAAAATTGACTGCATATTTATTCCTGTGATTCAGTCTTGTTTTTTTATTTTTTATTTTTTAACAGATCAGAAATGTAGGATCCTAGAGAGCATCGGCAAAAGAATCGGATCGGCACTGAGACCGTTTTTATTGTTATTATCATCAATATTATTATTATTACAATATCAATGAAATTATTATTTATTCTTTTCATATGCATTCTAAACTGAATGAACTCATAACTAATATTTGTTGTAACAGTGAAAGTTGTTTGCCAACAAATAAAATGACTGAATTAATATTTACAATATTTCACAAGGGAGAGGTGTGAATTTCTGCTTCTTCTTCTTTTTTTTTTTTTTTTTGCTTTTTAATTGGGGTTTTCAATTATAGAGCGACACTTTCAACAGGACGAGGAATGGTCATGACTCCTCTGGGCAGTTTTTCAGGGAAGGATTGTCATGGAGTAAATTGTACTGTGGATTGTGATTCTCTGTTGAAAATCCTTTTGGACTAGACTTAATCTCTGTCTGGGAAACCAGCCGGAAGACTTTAACAGTCAGTCGTTCTATACTGACCCAGTTTCGGTACCGGCACCAATCAAACGAGCATGGTACCAATTAATTATGCACATCTGAGAAGAGCGCCAGTCCAAACAGTGTAATTACGACCTATTGATTTTCATGTCTTTCCATGCAAACAGACACACGTCCGTCTGCAAACACGCCCAAATGTCAGACAGCCTGCGCGTGTGAGTGTGTCTGTGAGAGCTCGCTCTGCCAAATGTTACCACTTTCATGAATATTTATAGGCCGTTTTGACAGGCACTTGAGCATTTTGAAAGGAAGGAAGGATGCAGCTTTCACCTCCAAGCAGACTATATAGATCAATACTCCATATCTGTGTGTGTGTTCTGTAGCGAGCCAGTGAAATTGAAAAGTTGGTTTTTGAAGTAGATACCACCCAACTGATGTGTGCGTGTCTGTGTGTGTGTTCTGTAGCGAGCCAGTGAAATTGAAAAGTTGGTTTTTGAAGAAAAAAACTGTTCACCATTCAAACTTTTAACCAACCACACTTATACCCTAGATGCCACCCAACTGAGAAGAAAACTACACCGTAAAAAAAAATCAATATTTTTTATTGTGGTTGCCAGAAAGATTTTTTATTATTATTATTTTTATTATTAAACTACAAATACTGTAAACACATTTACAGAACAAACTGTACATTTTAAAATGACTGATCGTTTTACTAGATAAGACAGTTATTCCTCACCTGGGATCATGTAGAGCCCTTTGAAGCTGCACTGAAACTGCAGTTTGGACCTTCAACCCGTTGGCTCCCACTGAAGTCCCATACATGGAGAAAAATCCTGGAATGTTTTCCTCAAAAACTTTCATTTCTTTACGACTGAAGAAAGAATTACATGGGAATAAGTATATTATCAGGAAGTTTTTATTGTGGAAGTGAACTAATCCTTTAAAATATACTGACAACTACAGTATCATAATAATGCAGGTGGTAAAAAAGAAAGCCATATGAAGAATCAAAGTCCATCACAAGTATCTTTTCCACAAGCTGAATTATATACTAACTTACAGACACAAAACACCATCATGATTATACACATGACACTTAAATAATGCAATAAACGTTAATTAAACAACAGATGTAACACAAAAACCAAATGCACATAACTGATTACAAAAACTATTAAGAAACATGATTATTTAAACAAAATACTTTCGAATGTGAAATGCTATGCAATGTCATTTACAGTTTTTGACTGTAAATTATACACTGATTTGTTCTTTTTTACTTTTAAAGAAGTGTACAATTAAATTTTACATGAAATGTCTGGTTAGATCTTTTGCAGTTTTCCCATGTATACTATGGAAACTTACTGTTAACTTATAAACAGTTTTATTTGTAGCATTTTTGATGTTAAGATTACATTCGGTTTCTTTACAGTGTAAAGGTTTGGGTACCACAAAGAGAGCGAGGAGAGAAATGATCTAGACAAGTTGTTCTCAACCTTTTTGACTCAAAGATTCCCCAGTAGGACTAACACAATATTAAAGGCCCACCCATACTGGATATTACATCTGGTATTTATGCTGTAATTATGGGGATTCTATATAATATATTAAAAATAACTAAACAGAATTTATTTTGTGATCCGAGAAGATTAAAGATTTTGATTCTGTGTTTTTCAATAAAACATTCTGATTTATTTGTATTTTTAGCACTTGAATTATTTCTTATTGAATAAAATCATTTTATTTATTAGAATTATAATATTTATAAAATGATAAAATGATTTAAAAATGTTAAGTTATATAATTGTTCAATTGTATTTATTTTTAATGACATAAATTTTATTTATTTTTTATATTTAATTATATTAAAACCATAACTCAATTTAAATGCTAAAAAACAAAACAAATGTTTTTAAATAAAATGTTTAAATATGTATTTGAAATTTTAGCATTTGAATTGCCTAAGTTATTTTTTTGTCTTTAAGTACCGAATACTTCATTTTAAGTCATCCTGTGGCCCCCTTGAAAGGTTGCAAACTACTGATCTAGACAGATGGCAGAGACTGCAGTCCTCTTCCTCGCCTCCTTCTCTCTCGCCTTTGTCTCAGGTTAATTAAATGAGACTGGAGAAGATATGGGCCGAATCACAGCATGGGCTCTGTGATCACTTAGTGCTGCCTGTGACATTTTTACCCAGGCTGCCCACTCTAACATCAAAAGCGTTTTAACCACACATGCCCATTCTTGTCTCAATGCACCAGACATGAATGTGAAATATAAATATACACTTGGTAAATATGGTTGTACCACAAATGAAATTTGCACACATTGTGAATGTGCATGCTGGATATGACTTGATGTAATTGGACAGCATTAATCTCCCCCTCTCAATTACCGATTTTTGCCTGTCCCAGCTCAGAGGTTCAGAAGCCAACAATTATTCATGCAATAATGTTGTAATTCGGACATAATCTGTTGAAATAATATGAAATTAATTGATTAAATAATTCATTGTAATTAAAGTAATTTTAATGACCAAAACATAGTATTTAGCTGTTTCATACATTATGTGCAAAACCAGAGCATGATTTACCACAAATATAAAATTGCAACACCCATAAAAAACACTTTATATTATGTAAATAATCTATAATATTTTGCACAAATTGTAATTTTTACATAATTTATATGGAATCGTGTGGAGCATGATTTTGCACACTTTTAATTTTCTTTATTTTTTCTTTATTTTGTTAAAAATGATTTTTGCAGGGTTTCAAACTGTAGGCATTTTGCACAAATTGCAAACCTCTTATAAAATAAATAAAACAGCTAATTTAAGGGCAAATATCACCATTTACTGATCATTTGAAAAAGAAAAGGGGGAACAATAATCTTTTTTACACTTTTTTATTTTTTATTTTTATTTTTACCTCACTCTTACAGTATCTTAACTTTTTCCATGTTATTTATTTAAAAAAAAAAAATCATTATTACATGAAGCCTGCATTTTTAAGCAACATGCAAAAAGTACACCCCATGAAAACTGACTTATTTTAACATACTGGAAAAGTTTATAGTTAAAGACATTAAAACTTACACTTGCATTAGTAAGGCTTAAATAATTTGTAGCAGAAATTGGCATTTTCAAGGTAGAGAAGTTACACTTATCACTACATCAAGTACTAGTGGTTCAGCAATTAGTTGTAAATTAGTAGAACATCAAGAGGAAGGTCAAACATAAACTTTAATAAACAGCTCTGGTTTGGTCATAAGCAATGAAATACGTGGCAGCATTAAAAAAGGCAGACTGAGCTCTTCAGAAGGAAGGTTAGTAACGCTTAAAGTCTGAAAAGGGATTTAAAGCCATTTTCAAGATATTTAAAATCCACCATTCCACTGTGCATAAAATAATCTGCAAATGGAGAAGCTTTTACCGCACTGGCCATCTTTCCAGGCCAGCCATCCCATCAAACTCGCCCCAAGAACAAAACTCAAGATGCTTCAGAAAGTGTCAAAGGTTTGCCCCGCATCATCACTGTTAAACATTTGCTGCCTTAGAAATGTGAATAAACTAAACACGAGTGAATTCAACTTGACCATAAGCTTTGTTTCAACTCACAAATAGCCAAGACAATTGTTTACTTTGTTTAATTTTTGAAAAATATTACACTTTTACGTTAAACCTCAAAACTTGCCATGACAATTGGAGTTAAATAGAAGAAATAAGTAGAAATAACATAATGGGGCTACAATGTTTTGCAGGCAACTCTGGAAACAGTCAATAACTTAGGAAAGAGATTGTGCAAACCTGGCCAGCAAGGAAGAAGCCTCTGCTCTCAAAAAATCCAATGTAATCCAACACCTACATGTACTCTGGACATTGAGTCGAAGGTGGAGATGTTTGGCCACAGTTTCAAACGTAACATTATGTTTCTTGAAAACGAAACACTGCATTAGGGAATAAGAAACTCATGCCAACTGTGAAGCATGATGGGAGTGTTATAGTTTAGGGGTGTTTTGGTGCTTCAGGGCCAGACAAACTTGCCATTATAATGTCAACTATGAAATCCACATTATACCAGAGAGTTCAAGAGGAGAACGTAAGGCCATATGTTAAAAAAATAAATAAATAAAAGCTGAAACTGAACCTTCCAACCTCCCAACAAGATTATAACCCAAAACATGCAGCAATAGAGGATTTAAGAATAAATAAAAAAAATTACAAAATATATAAGAAACAAAACAAATAATAAAAAAAATGATGACTCCTCAAAAAAACAACAAAACAAGGAAGAACCTCCAAAAATAAAAAAAAATTCATGCAAAGAAAGATGGGCAATAAAAAAATGATCCCATGTGAGGTAAAAGACTTTCAAATTATGAAATATCTTTGTGTACTTGAATTAAAAGTCTTCAGTGCTATTTGATATGTTAATTTATATATCCTTTGCTAACCAATAAAGTAATAAAGTTACAGTATCTGTCCACATATGATAAAAAAGGAACTTTTCACAAGGTGCATTCCTTTTCTACAACATTTTTACTATGTAAATATTTGTTCAGTTTTTTACTGCATTTGTCACTGCACTGCATATATATAGAAGTCAGTCTCCAGATCTCAACCTGATCGAGAATGCATTTCACTTGCTGAAGACAAAACTAAAGGCAGAAAGACCCACAAATAAACAACAACTGAAGACAGCTGCAGTAAAGGCCTGGCAAAGCATCATAAAAGAGGAAACCCAATCTTTGGTGATGTCCATGAGTTCCAGAACAGATTCTCAACAAAAAATATTAAAAAATGAACATTTTATTTATGATTATATTTATTTAGTCCAATTACATTTGAACCCTGAAAATGAGGGGACTGTGTATAAAAAGAGTTGTAATTCCAAAGCATTTTATGTAATTTTATGCATTATTTTTACAGAGCTGGATAGCAACTGATTACATGTCATTTGGTCAGACTACACTTCATTTATTATGGATTACATGATTACATTATTTACAAAATAGCAAAAATTTATTCGTAATTTATTTATTATCCCTAATAACCCCCTTTTAAATTTCCTGTCTAAAATATCCTACCATTTATGATTATATTCCATGAGAAAGTCTTCCGGTTTTGTGGACATTCACACAGCGATTAGTCATTAATCGGGTGGTTACACAACATTTGACCACTGGATTTACACAAATCATTTCAGATTTAAAAAGTGTTTTAACATTGTATCAAATACCGATGAATAAATTAATTGTTATCTGAATTATTTATCACTCATTCGGTTATTTTACCATGTATTACTTTGGAATTCACAAATTCACAAATTTACCAACTTTTCGTCATCTAATCCTCTTTCACCTAATAGATTTTTATTTGAATTACCCCTGAGATTTAAAAATAAATATTTTAATAATGAAGTATCACATTTGCATGTTTAGGGTTCTCTGACGTCGGTTGTGGTCACATGACATGCAGGTAATCAAATAAAATTTCATTTTTTTTCAGTAAGTCATTTTTAAATTATTTGTTTTAATTTATTTGTTTAATGATTTTATGATATCTTTTCATTAAACTCATAAACCCCCTGCAGTTCTTTCACAAACCCAGTTTGGGAAACTTTAATGCAATACAATGCATGTACTTCATGTTGTTGATTACAACAAATGGAATATAGTTTCTTACTCTTTGTATTTTTATATCACTGTGGTAAAATATTATCCTATTTAAATCAATGTAAAAAAAAAGAAGAGGTAAGTCAAATGAAATCTAAAAGTAGTCTGATTATATTACCTAAAATGTGTAATATAATGGATTATGTTATTAAGTACAATTTTTGTCAGCTAATTTGGAATCAGTAATAATTAACACTATTACAAGGACAAAACCTTTCTTAGGGTGTATTACTAATACATTTTATTTATTTTATGGAAAAAAATACACTATAAGATTATTACTAAATTGAAACCAATACTAGAAGTCCTTACTATATGGCAACTCAAATGTTAGCCATTCTACATTTTAATTAATTAATTAATTAATTCATATTTATTATAGTTTTTCATAGCACTGTATGGCAAAATCAGAAGTAAAATTGGTCAAAAAAATAGTATCATAGACAGTTTCTTTAGCTCAAGTCTTTTTATTTTTTTATTTTTCAGGTTGGTCCAATGAATGTAAATCTGCAAGTTCTCAAATACCTCATATTACAGTTATCAACTGGCATTGACCTGAGTAGAGCCAAAGTACCTCTGAAGCAATCATATTTTAAGTCTTTTCCTCAATACGTTTTGCATATTTGAAGCCTTAAACTAGCCTCCGGTCTTTCTGAACAGGTGCAGAGGCAGGCGGGGAGTGTTCTGTGAGCACAAAGGGTCAACAGGCTTTATTGTAAATGCTGATGGGGGTGAGCTATACCTAACTCTCTCCCTATGCTATCTCTGGCTTATTAAACTTTATCTAACTTCCATTTTTCATTCTCTTTAGGATTTGGGAAATGCAGAGTAACCATGGAAACGGCAACAGCAGGCTATCAGAGGCAGAATCATAACAGTGCTGCTAGAGCTCTCGCAGCCAGCAGAGTTAAGAGTCGTGTGTGAGAGAGCTGGCATTCTGGGTAAAAGAACAACAAAGGAAGGAACAGGAGTCTTACTGAGATAACAGAGTTCTTAGCATCACTTATGCACTCTAACATTCCTATGCTCATGTCCACACACCCTTACAAAAAATTACAACGCCGAATAAGTCTACTACTGCATACATATAAAAACACTTGCAATACAGTGAAACATCTGCAGTAATGCATTCAAATTAAGGGCTGGAATGCTGAAAAATATACTTCTGCATGGGAGATCGAATTCTTTTTTGCCTGTTTATTGACAGTGTCAGCGAACAGGAAATGACAAGGAGAGACTGGGATCAAGACATGTCAGGGGTTGTCATCGCAATCCCCCTTTAGAGACCTAAAGTGAAGTGTCTTGCACAAGGGTACAAAAGTGATGGATATCTGTAACACTCGAGTTTATGGTCCATTTATAATGTTTCAAATGTTTTAAATAGCAAGATCTGCAAAGCATTAAGCTGTATGCAAAACGACAGTATGGAGGCAGCTCTTCATCTCTCTCATCTGCTGCTCTCAGCTATCAGTGCAAACAATTCGTTTTATCTGTTTTCACCATCAGTCATCATCATGAGTTGGAGAGGAGGCGAAACGGACAGGCAAGACAAGACAAGTTTATTTATATAACATATTTCATACTCACACACTGGCAATTCAAAGTGCATTACAAAGAAGAAAAAAAAAGAGAAATAGAAGTCGTTTAAAATCATTTAAGGTCAAGTATAAACAATAGAACTGTAAAATTATATTAAGCCCACATAAATGAATTTTTCTTGTTATTGGTTGCTATATGTGCTAATTATTGCTATATATAAGGAATCAGCATTAGAATAAGTGATCTAACCTTTGTAAAATAGCGTTCTTGTATTATGGTCTCATTTTAGATTAAATCATTTCTCATTTTTTGAAGAATGAACATTTATCTTTGATATATGGTGACTAATGAGTCAGCCTCATGTGGATCAGGAAGGCATTCAATCTTTTTTACATTTAAGTTAATAGTAATTAGGGACCCGATTTACAAGAATTTAATTTGTCAGCAGAATTATTTATGACCAAATTATGGGAAATCTGTAATGTGATTTAACTAAATGAAACTTGAATCTGAAACATTAGATTTGTTCCTGAGTTTAGATCTATATAATTTGACTGTTTTCTTCTGAAAGGAAATGATTGATATTGCATAAATGTGTCCTCTTGTGTCCTTTGTCTTTTTATCCAGCTGGGTCAGTGTATGAAGTGACAATGAATAAATTGAGATTTGATCATGGCTAACCATAAAAAGTTTGTAGATAAGTCTAAATGATAAATGTCAAAGACAATGATTAATTTGTATATGAACAAGCACAATTCCTTAAAAAAGATAATAACCATGAAATAAAAAATGTTTTATAGTTAAAGGTTGACAGTATAAATCATTTCAGATAAATCATGAATCATCACAGCAGGTCCTTTGCTGAGAGAAAGTATCATGCAATGTGTATCGTCATAAGAAACAAATTCTTCAGTACAGGAGATAAAACATTTGGATCTGAAACACAAAAGGCAACATTAGCAGTAACTTGTAAATAAATGGAACTTTTTTTAAATAAGTTCGCATTCATTTTTAATGTTCACTGTTCATACACCCACACACTAACACACATCAGTCTCCCACAGAGAAACAAAATACTTGACGATCAAAACATTTGATGTTTTTTATTAATAGGGTTTTAAAAAATCACCTGAAAGTACAGAATAAGAGGTGCATATAAGTTAACTAAATACTAAATGAGCTGTTTATTTCATATTAACTTCTTTATTTTAAACTATTTTCTAGCAAATATAATTAAATAGACAATATGTATAAAGTTATTTAATATTGATATTAACTGATTAATTAATAAAAAAACAAATCTATGGAAAACAGCATTTAGACTAAGATAAATTCAGGTTATTGATTAACTTAGAGTTCCTAAATTAAAGAATTTGGGTGTCACAATTTTCACAATACCATAAGTGGAATTTATTATCATGAGTCCCACAGTGTGGACCCATGTGCTGTCATCTGGCACTCATACACATGAACATTTTTTAACGTGACTTGAAAGCACAGCTTTTTGAAAATAAAGAATTAGCTTCTTTCAAAGCGCAGTGTTTCATATGCTTCTGGTTTCCATGGTGATTATTTCATTCACCTGTTGTCGTGGTTTCTGTTTGACAGAAGAGCTTTCAAGAGGTCAGAGTTGACCGCCTGAGCCAACATTACAAAATAAAGCACGGAGCCTTGAAGTGCGGCGGTGAGCGTGTGCCATGCGTGCCCATAAAATAATGTTTTTTGCTAATGGTTTTTTAAAGTGTCTATTTGTGTAAAGATTGAGATATAAACATGTTGTGTTTAAGTATTGATGTGCCTACAGGCAAAAACAACTCAGTGCGAGAGACGATTTTGTCTCCATATCACAGTTGGCAACCCGTGTGTATGTGAGTGTGTGTTCTGTTTCTGCAGTTGGCAGCTTGTGTAAAGCAGATTTTCTTTTTTCAGCTCATCAAACTCGATGTCTTCAAGCGTCTCGTACATGTCACCTCGCAAACATTTTTTATTCCGTTAACCCTTTGTTCAGTGAAAACCACAGAGGGCGTTTATATTTGCTGATATGTCTGAGGGCTGGGATGGAGGCGTGTGAGTGGGTCAGTGGGCAGGTCAGCTGGTGCTCGTAGCTTTCTGGTTTAGGCTCTGGGACAGTAATTCAAATGTCACAGGTCTGATCCCAGATAGCAGGACATGTGAATTAGAGCATTACTAAAGGATCTTTATCTCTATTGCGCCCTTGAGTGAGGCACTTAACCTCACAGTGCTCCCGGCCAACAGGCACTTCCATTAATGTCCTTTATGTTGCTGTGGAAAAAAAAAAATATCCACTAAATAATCTTTGGTATGTGTTTGATTGAAACAAGATTGAAAGATTGCCTTGATTTTTCATGAAACGGTGTTCAGGCCCATTTCATTTCTGTAATCTGATGTACTTCAGAGTAAAACGTAGTACAGAATGAGAAAAACATTGAGTGGGACTGATTTTTTTCCATCATAAATCGATTGGACTGTAAATAGTGGGCGTAGTCAAGATGGAGCCAGATGGCTGGAGACGGGGGGTTGAATAATATTGGTGACATCAGCTGAAAAGTTTTACTTTGTGGGGGGAATTACATGCACCGATGAATAAATCTGTGTTCACACTGACAGTGATTTAATCTCCGGAGGTCGCTGAGTCGCTGTGCTGTTGGTTTCTAGCAAACTCTCATTGGTACAGTAGTTGCTACATCATATCCCTGCTGATTTGCAAAAAAATGCCAGATCAAAAGTTGTAAGGACTGCTGCGATTACATGTAGGATAAGTGAGGGGTATAGACTAAGCTAGCATGCTATGCTATGCTAAAAATATGCTAAGCAAGCAAGCTTGCAAAACATCTGCTATCACACTGTAAATTTCAATTTGTTCTATTTTAGGTTACTTAAGTTTTTAATAGATTGGCTTCTGAGCAAACTTGAATATATAGAGCAACCTGAACTAGATTTTTCTGAGGCAATGATGCTGCAAGACTTTTTTTCCCAAGTATGATTAACATATTGAAATTTAAAGGTTTCTTCAAAAAAACATCGATAGGATTTTTCCTTTGGCTTTAGGAATGGATTATTGCAGAAGATATGCTCTGTGACAAGGAGTTTATGATTCTTACACGTTTTGTTCATCAGTATAATCTACACATAGAAATACAGCTTTATGAAACCTAAAAATACATAAATAAAAGTGAAAACTAAAGTTATGATTTAAAGAAACTACACTAAGTTAAATGACTTTAACGTCTCTAGCACTATGCTTTCAACAACTCTTAATCTTTGTTCAAAATCTAGAAACTATGAAGTGTGAGTTCAAATAGTTTACAAGAGCATGGGGTATAAACACAACAAGGCTGTGAAAGCAGACTGTAGATGAGGATGGAGGATGTTTAATATCATTGCAGTCTCATTTTTCAAGACACATAAAAGCCTAAATAAAATCATAAGTGGGGTATAACTGATATATTTTATGACACAGAATAAAACATGAAAATATCTTGAGCTTGTATTAAACACATCATATAAAAATCCTATAATCATTTAAATAATATAAAATCACTTTATTCAATGCTTAGTTTTAACCATTAAAATATGTTGTTGTCTTTTAAAGTGCATATCTCTCATTATAATACCAAGATTAAAATGATCAAAATAAACATTTCCCTTTTCTCATGTTAAAAAGCGAACAGCTTAGCCAGCTAGCTTAGTATATCACTAACTGGCTAAGATAAGCTCTTTTGATTTGCTAGAACAAGATATCATGATAACACGCTATGTTTTAATGCAAAGCAGAAATCTACAACTCTCACTAAAAATCTCTGTCCCTATTTGTTTATTACTGCAATATTCTGCCATTTTGTAGCATAAATAGTGTGAGGAGTGTGTTTGCAATGAAAAGGTGTACTTCAAATACCGTGATGGTGTACTAATTATCCAAAAAACAAAAAAAGTGTGGAATGTTGGACACAACTGAAGCAACTGATGCAGCTTTACTTAAGTTGCAGGGGTGAAAGGGACACCGAAAAGATACCACCAAACACTAAATTGTTGAGTACACAGTGCATAGTATGAGTGCATAGTGTATAGTGAGTGATTTGAAACACAGCTGAAATAATGATGAATGATGTCCTGTAGCTTTGTTGCTGCAAAAATTGTGAAACATTTTTCTTCTCTATTGTGATGTACATATTGAGTGAAAAGGGTTGCTTCTTATACAAGGAAAGAAGATGTAGGGCGGGACTTAATGTTGTCTGTTGGAAATTGATTGGATCATAGTCGTTTGTTAATCGTTACGATTTCATGAGAGTGACAGGTTGCTGGAGGGGAGGAATTATTTCCCAGTCCTCGCACCAGTGCACGTCAGTAGAGAATAGATGTCGCTGTGAGGGGGAGGGGAAGCTTGTGTTTTGATTAAAGATTACGAGGGTACATAATTAAAAAATAATAATAATGACAATGATGTGAGTAGTGAAACACTGCAGTATTGCATGAAAAATAAGAACTGTCAGTTTTGATTTCATGGTGACTTTAAGTCCATTTAATAGTTGGATTTTATGTTGCATCATAAAGGTGACCGTATAGAGTAAGGACTATTTTTAAAACATCTCCTAAGCCTTCACAAACATCTGTTTCCTGATTTTCATTGAAAACAGCTTTGAGTGGCTATCGCCTCTGCAAAACAGTGCTTGTGTGTCCTGCTGTCTGGTTAAGTATATTGAGTTTGTCACCCGCACAATGGGTCCAAAAAGGAATGAGAGCTGCAGTATGACTGAAAATGCCACATAAAATTTTATTTTGTAAAGAAAACAATAAGCAACATCTGCATCTGCAGTGTGTGTGTGTGTGTGTGTGTGTTATAGACCCTGTAGCATTCCCACCGCATCTGTTCTGCTGCAGTTTGATAGAGAAAGAGAGACTGAGAAAAGGCAAGAGAAGTATAATGCATTTTTGGAATATATGTTAAGACGCTGCTATTCCATTCAGACTCACTCCCATGTGCACCTAAAAGTGTTTGTTATAAAATGAAAGATAAGATAAACACAGCAGGGCAGCCGTGGGTCAGAGGATTTGCCTCTCATGGCATCTTTTTCAGAAAGGTCACATGTGTCCCGGGTGGGCTTCCTGCTGCTAAGAGATCTTTATAATGAATCTGGATTAGACAGAGTCAAGGGATCCCATGGGATCCATGCACCATCAGGACTCTTGAGATTTGAAGAACTTAAAAAATGTTAGCTTCTCACGAGTGTTTTTTTTTCATGATACATTGAGAAGAAAGCACAAACGTATCCCCTTTTATGCTACTGTTTCTCTTTCAATGGCATGATGAAACCCAGGTTTAACAGGAATCAAATATTTATGTGTTATATATTATTTAATAATTATAAATACATTGCCAACCACAGCTGTTGTCATTAACTAGCATTTGTACATCAAACACTCATGATTGTATGATTTTCCCCCAATATTTCTTTATTTATTTACACTACTAGTCAAAAGTTTTGTGAATGTTTAATGATCTTAAAAGGCCTTTTGATCTGAAGACATAAGCTTACTGCTGGTTTTGCTGAAAATCATAACTTTTTTGTCAATGTATGAATAATAGGTCTATATTTTGTGTGTGCATATTATTTCCTTATAACTTTTTTGTTGCTGTTTAATGAATTATTAAATTTTTACTTAATTCATTGGAAGCATATGAAGGAAAATCATCCAACAGATGCATACATATGAGCTCCACTGTTTATGTCAGCTCATAACAACACCCTACTCACAAAAAGTAAAACGCACACACAGGTTCCCACGGAATTGATAAGAATAGTAGAGAGAAACTAGTTCAATAACAATTTCACCCCTACAAGTTAATCCCGTTTTTGATGAGTTTACTATTGACTGCTAGTATACGCACGCATTTGTACCAAATGCAAACTTGTTAACAGCAAAACAGCAACAGTGCCACCAAGTGGGCACGAGATGCGCGACAGTTGCGTTTAGACTTGAAATAAAATAGCAACCACAGTTTTTAAACGTGATCTTTGTTTTTTACATAGCCAAGCATATTCATGTGTGATAGTTTGTTTCTCAATCACAGTTTTACATTGTATCCGGCAGCTGGGCAGGTCACAATCACCCGGATGTTACAGGCCTAGCTCATAAAACATTTCCACCACTTCCTATAACGGGATGAATTATTAGTTCATTATGACTAACAGGAAGGAACATACACACATGTGAAGCTTATCAGTAGAGAGAATAGAGCTATCTCTGCGTTTAAAAAGGTCAAAGTGTGTGTGAAAGGTTAAGAGGAAACACCCGGTGTCAAAATGACGCCCATTATATGTAGCCTAAATGATGTTGTCCTCTTTGCACAACCATGCAGGTGTTTTTAGGCACCCAAACTGATTGTTAAAGAAGAATTATCCTGCGTTCCAGTGTGCAAAGGCTACTATCCACCCTATCTGCCCTAAATAGTATTGAAATTACTAATACATAGAATTTAGGAGCGTGTGAGCTGTTATGCCCCACCTTCAGAATGCCCCATGCTTACTTCTGTGCCAAAGTGTGAAATACAATTATTTCAGTAGGAATGCGCGTGCTCAAATTCCTCAGGCTTGTTTACAATTTGGTAGCGCGAAAATCGCTACTTGGTTTGAAATTTCGAAGATTCGAAATTTTGTAATGTGCCAGCACTTATAGTTTTAAGCTGTTAGTCTATGTTTTATTTTAATCCGTTTGTTTATTTTATTTAATTTTTTATAAGTAGGCTATAATTTGTCCAGTAGTCCTAGTAGCCAAATATATCTGCAAATACACTGAAAAAACTCAATAAAAAAAATAAAGAT
The DNA here is from genome assembly GCF_018340385.1 of Cyprinus carpio. NCBI lineage: Eukaryota > Metazoa > Chordata > Actinopteri > Cypriniformes > Cyprinidae > Cyprinus > Cyprinus carpio. Next base: position 2,109,641 of record NC_056597.1, on the reverse strand, counting down.
GTGAATAAAGGGCAAGTTATTTATTTTTCATTGGCTCAAGTTAAAAAATAAAGATGTGAATCATTACCCTAATCTTTTTTAATTGGATGAATGAAACTGTGCATACAAACCTCAATTATTTGCCAGAATTATATTCAGCGAACTGTGCATACAAACCTCAATTATTTGCCAGAGCGATTAGTTCTAAAACAATCTTCACGAAAGCACTATAAAATATAGGCTATCTATTAATCAAAGCGTCACTGTTGCTTTCTAAAAATTATGTATATGCGTTATTATTTAGCATATTTAAAAAACCACCCACCATAAATTATTAATCAGTTAAGTTGATTAGGTCATTGTCATCATTACTTGCAGACTCTTAAAGATCAGTTTATATATATATATATATATATATATATATATATATATATAGGAAGAAGGCACCTACTGGTTTGTTTCGTGTGTGTGTGGATGCACTATGTTATGCTGGTAACCCTGCTGTAGTGATTACCGGTGCTTTGTGCCCCAGTATTTTTGGGTTAATCAGCTGTGGGGTTGTTGGTGACTAATGAGGATGAAACCCAGCACTGACAATATTTTTATATTCTTTGTACTGAAAGCCTTCAAATATATATGTATTTCTGCAATGACCATTGTTGCATTTGAAAACTGTGAAAATATGAAATCTAAATGCACAAAGGTGCAAAATTGGTGGAATAATACAAACGTCTGCCTTATATAAAACCTTATGTTATGGCATTTATTATTTTTTTTATCATTATTTGATTTCAAGCTCCAAAACACGAGGACTGTCGTCAACAACTCAATGTGGTTGGAAAGGCTGGTGTAGTGGAAAGTGACCTCTGTGAAGTGACAGACCACTGACAACAAACAAAAAAAGTATAGTTTCCATTTCATTTAGTGATCTCAGAATCAAAAACTAGCGTCAGAGAGAATGAAATACAAGTGAAAATACCATCTGATGCTTTTAGACGAGCCATAAAAATGACAGTGGATTCAACAACTGTTATTACAAAGTCCAATTTTCCCGAAGGACCAATGTCCACCAGAGGCAAACTGAGGATGTGATGGTGCTTGATGAATGAAAAGGAAGGGAAGTAAATTGTAGAATGTTTCGTTCCAGTTTAAATGTGGTTACTGTAGGTGCAACGGTAAAGTCTTTCCACTTACTTCTCTTTCACCTTCCTCAGACTTTTACCCCTTGCATGTTGCAACTTAACATTGTGCGACATTATAATGTACAGTAAAATGTACCATTTGTATAGGCCATAATATTAGAGCTTGTGACACTCCTTTTGTGGACACCTTTAATGAGTGCCTTGGAAAGGAGTTATGTAACCATTAACCTTTTTACTAAAAAAAAAAAAAAAAACAACACAAAAAAAAAAGTTTTCTGTTTTCTGGCCATCACATTAATGAGGACTGACTGTGGCGAGCAAAGAATTCCTTTCAAAAACAAATGTAAATAAGATAAATTGCACACTATTGAGAAAGTTCAACAACAAAATCTATTCTAAAATAATCAGAATAGACAGAAACAATATCCAGAGGCATAAACCCTGTGTCCACTGCACAGGACGAGATCAGTTTCTTGTAATTTGCCCTCATGTGGTACCTCAACTGTAAGAAAAAAGAAAACAAAAGAAAAAAACAGGAATAAAGACAGAAAGCAGAAAGACAGATAGATAAATAAAATGTTCAAGTTGCCTTTGTGTAATCTAACTCTCAGCAGCAATTAAATATATTTATGAATAATTAAAGATGTTTTACTCATTTTGAAAGACTTGAATCAGAAATAGAAGCCTTTAGCCACTAAACTAAATAAATAATGAATACTCTCACACCTCCATCCTCTACCCTGTTTGTGTGATATTGACAACCTCATACATTTTCTTTACATAACAAATCCCCCTCTATATGAATACAAAATACTAAGAAATCATTAAACACAACTGCAGTACACGAGGAAGGTCTCCAGGCTCTAACAGATGGAGAAACATAACTCCGACTGATTTATTCATTTTCAAGCCCAGATCCATAAACAAGGCTCCAAAATCCAGTTGGGAACAGCAAGCACCAAGGTACATTAATTTTAGTCATGTTAATGTTCCCCTTGGTAAACTGCTGGTAAGTGCAGGAATCCAAAAAACCACATTTAATAAACAGGAGATCCAACATTAACAACACTAACATTGATTAAATAAAAAATAAAAAACTGAAGATTAATTTCATAATTCTAAGGGAGTAAAACTGCTTAGCAGGGAGACTATTTTAAATGACCACATGAAAATGTCAGGTTTTTAATAATGATCAATTATCTTTAAAAGCATTTATTTTCTTCCCGGCTAATTTTAGGACAAAACATTCCGAACAAAACAACATGCTGCAAAGCAATTATGCTTTTTTTTACTATTGAGTCTGGGCCTTGAAAATGAAGACTTTGTATTATATGAAACCTTTCAGCCTACATGCACATTATCAGTTTGACACAAAGCAGAACCCTTGCAGAGCGGTCACGTGCCATCAAAACCACCATTAAAAACCTTCTGTTGAACACATGAACTGTAGCGCACTCACATTTATGCGTGACAAGAGGTGCCTAGCAACAAGAGGTGTTCTGATCAAGTGCATCTATTCATTTGAAAACACTATTTTTCTGTCTAGTGCAAGAACTGATTTTGTGTAAGATCATTTGATTTTTAGTCAAGGTTTCTCCAGATAATGCAGAAATGGACATTTCTTTTTTTTGCAGTCTGAATTTACTTCAAAACAATATAATTAATTCTCTAGAGTCTAGCTAAAAAGATCCCAAACAGGGCAGTTGATTTTGATTCCGCTTTGTTAAACCTATTATTAGTGATCTTAAATGATTAAATAATCACTATTAAATGATTATTAATATTTTTTCAGTTAACCTAAAAATAAAAATGTACTCACCCTATACAAGCAGTTAGAAATTTAGCATTGAATGCAGTGAATGGATGCCGTCAGAATGAGAGTTCAAACAGCTGTTAAAAGCATCGCAAGTAATCCACATCTAAAGTCCATCAATTAAGTAAAAAACTTCATGTTTCTAAGAAACAAATCCATCATCAAGGTAGTTTAACTTTAAAGCATTGCTTCTGGACAAAATAAATTTGGCATAATGTATGCGGTCCATAATCCAAAACACTGTCCATAATCCATTATGCTTCCTCTAGTGAAAAAAAGTCCATCTCCAGTTATCTTCTCACATCAAAATCCAACAACACATTGTTTTCTTGTAAATGGAGCTTACATGTGGACATTTCTGTCCTGAGACAACTTTTTCACAGAAGAACGCAATATTATGAATAAAGGGCTTATTTGTACTTATAGGACATATTTTAACCAGAAAAAAAAAAAAGAGTTTGAAATAAAAAAAAATCTTGATGGATTTATTACAAACACACAGCTTTTTGCCTGTGATGGGCTGGATTTTTTGTGGATTATTGTGATGATGTTATCAACCGTTTTGACTCTCAATCTGAACAAAACAAACTGATTATTTTAGATGTCATTCAGAAAGCTCTTCCTGTCTAAATTGGCAGTAGCTGTTTAGAGCACAATTGACCAGTATGGACCATGTGTCAAAAAAAAACCTTGGCTAAAGCCTAATGTGGAAATTAACTTGGCTAAGGGCTAATGTGGAAATTTAGGAGCAACGTTTTTAAATTAGGGGCATGTCACTCGTACTTTTATGACTATAAACTTTTAATCTAAGAGTAATTCACAAAACATTTCGATGCTAAACGTAGCTCCTAAACAGCTTAGAAGTGCTCCTAAGGACTTCTAAATCCCTAAGAGAAACATTTCTGCCGTTTTCAATCCGTGTCAGTAAACCGGAATATTACAATAACATCAATCTCTTACAAAAGTATCACCTGAACTACGAAAGCTGCTTTCTTAGTTTTAAACATAGTCCAGTTTGTCTTCCTTGTACTTTCTTCTTTTTCTACACTATCCATCGCTATGTACTAAGAGTATTTTTAAAATACAGTTTAAATATATCCACTAATTAGATTAATTGATTAGGGCCAAATGAATAGAAGTAGCCATGCTGTCAAATGATTAATCGTGATTAATCGCATCCAAAATAAAAGTTTTTGTTTACATTATGTATGTGTACTGTGTATATTTATTATGTATATATAAAAACACACACATACAGTGTGTGTGTATATATATATATATATATATATATATATTAGGGCTGTCAAATGATTAATCACGATTAATCACATCCAAAAAAAAAATATATCTAAAAAAATATATGTGTGTATACTGTGTATATTTATTATGTATATATAAATACACACACATGCATGTATATATTTAAGAAGAATATGTTATGTTTATATATTAAATATATTTATATATAATATAAAATATAAGAATATAAATATATAAATGTATATACATGTAAATATTTTCTAAATATATAATTTATGTGTGTGTATTTATATATACATAATAAATATACCCTGTACACATACATATATTATGTAAACAAAACTTTTATTTTGGATGTGATTAACCGTGATTAATCATTTGACAGCCCTAATATATATATATATATATATATATATATATATATATATATATATATATATATAGTGAAAATATTTACTTTTATACATATATATATTTATATTCTTATATTTTGTATTATATATTTTATATGTAAATATAACTTTTTTTTTAAATGTATACATGCATGTGTTTATAAAACTTTTATTTTGGAATGCGATTAATCGCAAGATATGAGTAGCACAACTGTTTTCAACATTGATAGTAAATCAACATATCAGAATGTTTTTGAAGGATCATGTGACACTGAAGTGTGATGTTGCTGAAAATTCAGCTTTGCCACAACAGAAATAAACTATATTTTAAAGTATATTTAAAATAAAAATAATAATAATAAACATTAATCTAAATTGCAATAATATTCCACAATATCACTGTTTTTTCTGTATATTTTTGATCAAATAATGCAGCCTGGAGAAACTTAAAAAAAAAACATAAAAAATCTTACTGATCCCAAACAAAAATATATTAATACATAAATAACTTTGAAAGGAAACAATGGATGTGGTTTGATTGCTCTTGTTTAATCTTTAAATCTAAAAAAAGAAGAGCCTAATTGTCCATTTTTAAAGCACTAAAACATAACAGTGGAAAGGAAATATTTACAATCCGTTCACATTCGTGTTACTCAGTACAGTTTTAAGGGTGTGTGTGTGTGTGTGTGTGTGTGTGTGTGTGTGTGTGTGTGTGTGTGTGTGTGTGTGTGTGTGTGTGTGTGTGTGTCTGCATGTCTTTATGGTTTTGGCAATAAGACGTTAGATCAGATATACAAACATCACACAGATATCAGTCTGGTCACTCTGAGCCTTTAAAGCTGCATGTGTGTGTCACTTCTTGGAGGGAACTCCCTCAGAGTAGTCCTCCAGTACTCCGTTCAGATGATCATTATGAGTCTTAAACCGTCTCTTTTTCTGTGTTCCAGGTTTCTTCCTCTTCTGAATGGGTGCCTGCAACAGCCAATCACAAATCACGTCAACCTCACAGCAACCGTTACACCCACACAAATATGCATGAACCAGCCAATCTGGAGCGAGTTTTGTGTTTGTTTATCTGCATGTGTGTGAGAAACAGAACGTACGGTTTTCTTTGGTCCTGTCTCCTGCATGGACGATATTCCCTGTTTCTTCAGGTACTCTTCAATCTTTTCCTCATCTACGGAATCAACAGGAACACTGCGCCACAGCTTTTGGAACTCTGGAGAATGAATGACACTGACATTACAAGAGAAGCTCCACCTAAATTACCAGAACACTTCTTATATTATGTAATAATGATCCTCACACACCTTCATCAACAACAAACTGACAGTGTTTGTCATTGTAGAAAAGAACCTTCTTCTTATCTGGCCTGGTCACAAATATAATCTGATCCCCAAGTGCCTGAACAAAATAAACAAAACAAAATTAAGCATTTCAAATCTTTAAAAAGCTAATCAGCTTCTTTCTTACTGAGAACTACACATTAAATACAGAAAATAAGATGGCAGATGAATTACATGTAAATAAATATCATATGCATGCATAATTAGGTGCTAGATCTAGATCTGAAAATCTTAAATATATAAATAAGATCACAGTACATCTGATGCCTCAAAACATTCTGAAGTTTCTGTGTACCTGATGCTTTAAATGTACGGTCTAGAAAATGTTCCACCTATGTTTAAAAATGAAAATTGTGAGAAAAAACCTTACCTTAATAGCTTTGGCTGCATTGGGTAGACCCTCTTCAACATCGTCTAGTAACACGCCTCCTAGTCCCAGCTGATCGTGTTTGTCCAGTAGTCTTAACAGAGCTTTCTTATCCTTCAGATGATACTTGGGTTTGAAGGCATATTTCCCTTCCCGCACATCAATCTTAGGATTACTTCCTAATGCCTGGAGGGAGGGAGAAAGATAGATTTTTTGTTTTTTACAAATCAATGGCATTCTGTGGTCAAAACAAATTGTAATACCAGAAATATATTAACACACAGCCACGGAAGCATAGGTAAATGGTCAAAACAAATTGTAATATGTAAATTATATTAACACACAGCCACGGAAGCATAGGTTAATCCAATAAGAAAGCATATTTTTACAAATTCTGCAATCAATGGAAGTCCAGCTGCTACTACAGTCAACATGCATTACCATACCACTCCATGCACAAGACATGTTTATTTTCTGCAAAAACAAACTAAAACCAAAGAATAATAATAATAAAAAAATAACTTAAAACACAATAAAAAACAAAAGGAAATGCAGATAAAACACCAATTTAGGGGCCATTCACATGGGAATGTGCTCTTGTTTTTGGCTTGTTTTTTATTTTTATTTGAGATATCAGACACATTGACAGCTTTCCTGTTTTACAGATATCTGTGGTCTTCAGGACAGTGGTGCATTGTGCAATACTTATGTTCAATGATATGGAAATAAAACAATATACTGACTTGTCTATTTAATGCTTGACTTATCTGTAACAGTGAAGTCACTGAAGTATTTGCTGCCTTTTATTAGGTCAAAAACAAGCCAAGCAACTCCACTCCAACGATCACAGACGTCTCCTTCCTTAAAGGGATACTCCATCCCAAAATGAAAATTGTGTCATTAATCACTTATCCCCATGTCATTCCAAACCCGTAAAAGCTTCGTTCATCTTCGAAACACAATTTAAGATATTTTGGATGAAAAGCGGGAGGCTTGAGACTGTCCCATAGACTGCCAAATAAATAACAGTGTCAAGGTCCAGGAAAGTATGAAAAGCATCGTCAGAATAGTCCATCTGTCATCAGTGATTCAACCGTAACATTATGAAGCGACGAGAATACTTTTTGTACACGAAGAAAACAAAAATAACGACTTTATTCAACAATTCCTCTCCTCTGTGTCTCTCCAAATCAGCATAGCGCCATTTTGGCAATTCTGAGCAGTACGCAAATGGCGTAAGCTCTTCTGTATCAGCCGTGCCACAAGGATACGTTTTTTTACGTGTATTTACGCTTTGGTTTGAAAGCAAACAATGCATCGGTGCAGCGCGGCTGACAGGACAGGGACAACACTTCCAACTGAGGACATCCAGACAAAACGCTGTCTACGTCGAGCTCGCAGCATTCTTAAGGACTCCTCTCACCCTGACCATGGACTGTTTAACCTCCTGCCCTCCGGGAGGTGCTTCAGAAGCCTCTGGACAAGGACCAGCAGACTCAGGAACAGCTTTTTCCCTACAGCTGTCTCCTTACTGAATTCTGCCCTCTGACACCCCCCGGAATATTTTTCTTTTAAATTCTTTATGAATGACGACGTCAATATAATTAATTTAAAAAGTGGGTGGAGGGTTCTTTAAATTCTTTAACACACTGAAGAAGGTCTTGAGCCGAAACCTTTGTGATTTTTTCCCCTATTGGTGATAAATGTATAATAAATTGTAAAAAGAAGACTGTGTTTGCAAGTGCGGATCATATAATTAGCATATCATGTAATCATTTTAATCTCTACAATTTTTAACTGATTAACATCCCTAATATTGTATAAAAATGGCTGAACTTCTAATTGTCTCATGCAACTGATTTCCTACAAAAATGTGTTCAATACTCATCTTGAATTCTGCAGTCTTTTTCTTCCAACATAAAATAAACCCCGACAGGGTGTTCAGAGGAAATGTATTTGATTTTTACTTGATTGTTGTGAATTAGGCAGAATATTTTTTGTGAGATGTTCTCATGTGCCTATAAATACAAAAATATCCACAGAATTATTAGTGAATGAGACCAAATGTCTTTCTCTCATGCCCACACACACCTCGCTCATAAGCCACTGTTTCTGCTTCATGCCAATGTCCAGCAGCTTGGTCTCATCCAGAATTTCATCCAGAGTCAGATGATAAGTATCACCTCTCTGGTGCCTTGTCTGAAAAAGAGAAAGACAAAGAGATGAGATGTAAAAAGAGAGTTTAAATGCGTCACAGCTACATCTACATCTGTGGATTATAGCCTGACAGCCTTTAATTACTGTCATGTCACTTTGGGGAACTGCCAAGACTGACAAAAAAAAAAGTGACAAAATGCTTGAGATAATATGAAACAACTGTAAAATGACTCTGATAATGCATATTAGTCACAGGGCAACATTTTTACAGTGTTTATTCAGGTCAGGTAGAGAAACTGTTGTTATGAGAGTCAGCAAAAACTGTTTCAGTCACTTTTGTCTTGTTTTTTTTTTTTTTTTTTTTTTAAGCACACAACATCAAAACCTTCACAAACGATCAGAATAAATCCTCATTTTAGATCACAAAAATGGGTATGAATATAAGACTGGCAATACATGTGCTGAGATTAGAAGCCATATTCCAGGGAACATGTGTTTAACGACAGTGAGGATTGCTCAAGCTCATGATAATTTAATTCCCATGGGTCATCCTGTGAGAACTCTATTCTGTATTGCATTCTGAATCCCAGAAACCTCTTTCGGAGTTAAAAGAAACCATTTCACTCAAATAAAGATCAGTCTGTGATAGGAAACTACCATATCGAAGCAAGAAAAGTGTCAATTGACAGACACTGCAGCAAATGCTTGCTTGTTGAACAGACCACTAAACTGTGGAAATGTGCGTATTTTTGTATTACCTTCATATAATTGACAATTCGGGCCAAAACTCCAAATCTGTATCCTGAACTCCCAGAAAGTGCTTTGAGATTGAAGGAGCCATTGCTGGGATCTGAATGATGAAAAGAGAACAATGACAACAAGAGAAGAGATAAGAGACTATAATAAGTAAGTGCTGCAACTAATAGGCTTTTAATGCAATAACTACTATAATCCTTTCAAACAACAATGAAAGTAATAACACACATGCTGTTTTCTAACACAAAGTTAGTTTCTGGCCATTATATTCCACACCATTTACAATTCTTTCTGCTGTATGCAGACACTTTCTTACTAAAAACTAAAAACCAAGAGTGAAATAAAAAAAGGACAAAAAGAACAAAACAGCAACAAAATGTCTATTCTGACAAAGTGCAAAGAGAAAAAGCACTCTGGCTATTCAGATCCCTTAATTTATTGGTTTGATGTAATCCATTTGGCAACACTTTCTCTAATGCAAAGAAAAACCTCTGACAAAAACAGATTTCATCTGCATGATAGCAAAACAGTCTTCTGTATAAACAATACATGTATAAAATAATAGTGTAATGTAGGAATATATAGAAGTATAACAACAATAACAGAGCTGTACTGTTTATTAATAATAGTGAAACTGTTGAAAAAAAATCCTAGCTAAGCACAGTATAAATTAAACATTCATTTCAGAAACTGTTATCACTTCATATTACTTGTTTGCTCAGCTTGTTTGTTATTGCTATGGATTTTATATCTTCTTTGAGCTCAGAGTCAACATGATATCCACATTTGCACGCTATGTGGAATGCTAGTTATTTATGCATTCTTAAGCATAAGCCACTGTAAATTGTTCACATATTTAGCATTTCGTCTGTTTACATTTTTTGAGCAATATCATGTTTATTTAATGCTCACAAGTGGTTATATTTTATTTGTATTTGAGGATCTATGTTTCATGTGAGCGGTCTGTCATGGAAAATTCTCTCAAGGGATTAAAAAAAGGATTACCTTATTAAACAACAGTTTAGATCTTTTTAAATACACACACACACACACACACACACACACACACATACACACACACACACACACACATATACACACACACATATATATACACACACATATACATACACACACACACACATATATAGGCTGTAGCCTTAAAAAATGTCATGTGGTGCGACCATGATTTATATTAAAATTTATTAATTTCCTTAACATGCTTAACCTTTTTATTTAGATGTTCTCAGTAATGAAAGTGTTCAGTAGGGGTTGCACGACTACTGGTGGTTCATGCTACTGTAAATTAATAGCCATTAAATAGTTTTTTATCAATAAACGTTTATTAATTAACTAATTAATTAATAGCCTAATGCAACAATTACATAACATACGTCAACTGTCAAAACTTTATAATTATGACATTAAATATTTTAATTTTCATGTAACCAGTATTTGTTTCTGTAACAGTCACAAAATTATTAGTATCCGTTCCGGATAAAACCAGGTGTCGTACAGTTACTTGATAAGACTGTTATGACTATCTTTTTCCCGTAGTTATCACTGAACAAATATGCTGCGTTAAAGTAAAATAATTATTCATTTCTAAAAAATAAGTTAATCATATAAGCAGATGTTACGGCAAACGTTTAGTGATCATTTGAACACGACTGAATGAATTCAAGGCGCACATTTTCATTACGCAGAATTCTCTAAGCAAGTCTTTTTGAACTTACTAAACAAATGTGCGTGTGCCACGCAAACCAGCCAAAAATAGAGAGGCAAACATAGAAAATGTATCTGCATCTAAGTTGATTATTAGCCTACTTTTAGAACTGGTTTGGTTTTGAAGAGACTGAGGCGCGCAACGGGGCTGTTTGATTGGTGAGCGCGCTGTGTTTATTCCATTCATTCATGTATCATTTCGTAGCCTACGGTTTAAATAATTGCCTTTTAAATATATACAAATAATAGACCGTGTATGATGTATTATTATAGGTGATATTACTCTTGCCAAGCTCTGATTTCTGAGAGATGCACGGAGAGGCAACATCAATGCGGTGTTTGATTTGCGCTTTTTTCGTTCACTTCACACACTCATTATTGCGTGACTTTAGAGGTCTGTGTATAATATTGCGCTGATCCCCTGGCTCAATTGTTATCTAGCAAACAGCAGAGTGTGCCAGTCTCAGCCGAATATTCAGGCAGAATTATTCCTCATCCGTTATTCGTTTTTGAAGCCATCATCCGTGCCATTCCGAATATTGTAATCTGCGTTGTAGGCAAACTGTGCATGCATTATGGTTAATGCACGCTCCAGTAGTCGATTGTTTCCGACAGCGCCGACTACAGTAGTGATTACCAGGGTTCCAAAGGAAGAGAGGGCCCTTGAAAAGTCTGGAATATATTTTATTTAACCTGCATATTTTTTATATTAGGGCCCGGGATCTTGTGCAACGCCCCTGTATATAATAATGCAACAATGTTTGATAACTGCCAGCAGAAGAAAAGCGAATGCCATAAGTTGCGCACTTGAAAACAAAGCACACTAGACAGTGACCATGTACTGATTCTGAATGCGTCTTTTAACATTTTCACCATTACGACTGTTTAATAGTTCAATAAACAGTTCAAAAAGCAAGTACAATAATATTAGGTCACTTACATTTTAGGCGGAAACACAGCACATCTAACAGCAACCAGCCGATTCATTGCTGAATGATTCTGTGTTCTGAACGAATCGGCTGAGTCAAAGTTTCATTAGACATCTGAGGGCCGTGCACAGACCTTTTGAGGGGCATGTGCTGAAACTGAAAAAGGGCACCCCCCTCCCTTTTTTTTATATCAAGATTATTTAGTAAGCCTGCATAAAAGGAAGAAATTGTCACATCTTCATGACAAATTCAAAAACACAAAATAATAGTCTCAAAAGCTTTAGATTTATTCACGATTAATAACAATCATAATAATAATATTAGATAATTAGATAATATAGATAAACAGGGTTTTAGAGTACTGAACTGGAGTAATGATGCTGAAAATTCAGCTTTGATCACAAAAATAAATTACATTTTAAAATATATTCAAATAGAAAACAGTTATTTAAAATTGTAAAAAATATTACACAATATTACTGTTTTTGCTGTATTTTGGATCAAATAAATGAAGCCTTGGAATGAATCATGAATTACATTCTGCATGATAAAATATAAAGATTTCACAGTGATTTTCTGTAATTTTTTTTTAGTTACTACTACATTACTGTAGTAAAACCATGTTTTACTACATTTTATAGTGAAAGTGAAAGTGACGTGACATTCAGCCAAGTATGGTGACCCATACTCAGAATTTGTGCTCTGCATTTAACCCATCCGAAGTGCACACACACAGAGCAGTGAACACACACACACACTGTGAACACACACCCGGAGCAGTGGGCAGCCATTTTATGCTGCGGCGCGCCCGGGGGAGCAGTTGGGGGTTCAGTGCCTTGCTCAAGGGCACCTAAGTCATGGTATTGAGGGTGGAGAGAGCGCTGTACAATCACTCCCCCCACCCACAATTCCTGCCGGCCCGAGACTCGAACTCTCAACCCTTCGATTGGGAGTCAGACTCTCTAACCATTAGGCCACGACATGAGGACGAGCAGAGAGTATACCATAACATGATTAGCCTAAATGTTAATAAATTAAGTGTATCAGCAATCATAAATCAAAGAATAAATTTCTTATATATGTTATCTAGGTGACGAGGATCACTCGTCGCTTTGTGTAAGTTCCAGTACGAAACAGCGCGGGGGCGCACCTGTTATGATTTTCCGATGGTAAAAACCAAATTATATGTTGTTGTATTACTTATCAATATATAGTTTTTGACCAGCGAATGTGTGTATTTATGAATTTTGTTTTTTGTCCGTCATTAAAACGGCGAATGCGCCTCAAATTACATTTTCATCTACAGGTTACAAACTAGTTTTTGTAGCTATATAGACGGAGCGCTCAGTTTTTCCTGTGGTAAGATGCATTTGGCCAAAATCGCATTTTATAAAAGATGAAATGCTACTGTATGCACAGGCTATTTAAGTGTTGGCTATGTATTGGCTATGACTAGATGGCAAATGCTAGCCCTCTCTCTCAGGCGACGTCCCCACATGTCTCAGTCAGTGAGTCAGTCAGACATCAAATAAATAAAATATGAGCCTTTATAGACATAGTGTTTAGTAGTACTTATTCAAACAACAAGATATTTATTTACCCTTCGCAAAACTTTGTTCAGCTCAGCTGGTTGTCTACTGTGCGGCTGCTGGTGGAACTTCAGTTGATTCAATGAATACAGAGGGGGCGGAGTTATCAGCTTACTGACAGTTTGAGGATCGAATAAGATTTACACAAGCTCGTTTTAAGAACTTTCATTTGCTAAATATTTGTAAAACAGACAGACAGACGTAAAGGGTGACCAATAGCATTGATAAAAAAAAAAAAAAAAAAACACCAAAAAAGGGCACTTCGGAGTGTATTGTAATATGTGTGTATCTTTGTCATTCTTTTATCTTTGTTATTAAAAAATAAAAATAAGTGACTCACTCATTCTGATGAATCAGCCGTTTGAACTAATCATTTGAATGAACAACTCAGTGACTCACTCATTAAACTCTCACTACTGGCACTTTAATTTAGTTTAAAAGTATAATTCTCACTACCATTTCTTGTTTGTATATTCTAAAAAATATTTAAAACAGTCTCTTAGAAAAACCTAAATTTACATCTGCATCGTGTCAAAGTCAGGAAATAAAAACCTGTTTCATGATTTAAAACAATATCTCCCATTAGAACATGCAGAAATTAATTTGTATAAGATATTATAAGATATACTTTTATTCATGCATATTTTGATGAAGAGAAAATATTGTATTATAAGTGCTTTAAATATTATACCTCAGATTTGTGAAATGCTCACGTTTGTCATGCTCTGACCAAAAAAAAAAAATAATAATTATCAATATTGACTGATATGACAATTTTAATCATGATAGTTTTTTTGGCCATTTATCACCCTAGCTCTACTTGAATCTAATGCAAACCTGGACAAACAATGACGTCATATTTTAAATTTTATTTTTGATTGTCAGTGCTCATCCTGCTTTCATCCACAGTTTTCTCCATCTCAAGCTCCTTGTAACCATGGTAAAAAGAATAATGTCCTCGGTTCATATAGCTCTAGCATCGCATCCTCTTCCTCCTCCACACCCTGCTCTCAAACCCTGGCAACTGGAGCACAGCCAGTCTCAGCCGCATCTTGGCACTGACTCATGAATGATTCATCATGTGGGCGGGACCTAATGCTGAGAGCAGATGCGTTACAGTAGGTTGGATGGCTGATGCTTTGATAGACAGGACAGCCAGCCAATGGTGTCAGAGCAGAGACTCAGAACAGCCAGTGCAATACATAGTTCCAGAAAAAGGTGGGGTGTGTGCGAGACACCCAGAGATACAAACATAGAGATACTGAGAGACAGTGAGAGAGAGAGAGAGTGAGTGAGAGAGAGAGAGAGAGAGAGAGAGCGAGAGAGAGAGAGAGAGAACAGAGAGAAGTGAGAGAGCGAGAGAGAGAGAGAGAGACAGTGAGAGAGAGAGAGAGAGAGAGAGAGAGAAAGCGTGAGCGGCAAGAAAGACAACATACAGGCGAGCAAGAGCATCACCCTGCATCCCAGACACTCACACCCAGGTATGTCCTGCTTTTATAAATCACAACACAATGCAAAATAACACTCCTACAGACTAAAACACCACCATCTCGGTTTTATATAAACGTCAATGGATTCCTTTAGTAACTGACTCTTCATATTGACAATATGCATGACAAAGCTGTGCGACCATAACCTAAATGTACGCACATAGTGTCACAAACATGTAAAAGGTAATCCAAGCATCAGATCTTGGTCGGAAATGTTACTCGTACACACACATGCAAGATCAAGACAGTTGAAAGCTGACTGTGCAATTCTAGATCATTACATCAAAGAGTATCAAATTGATTGTGCACGGAAAATGTAACAAGAAAATCTCATTCATTAGCATCTATAATTCTCAAAAGAGACAAACATTAAAAAGGGGCTTTGAAAGCATGGTAGCACCATACTAAAAGATGCTTGGGGTGGGGGTCTCTGGAGAGCAGGACAAGCAGGAGCCATCTGTCTGTTTCAGACGAGACTGTGTTTGTCTATGGGGGAGTTTACAAGGTCACAAGACCAGGTCTTTAAAAATGTTAATAAAAATAAAATAAAAACATTGAATAATTTAATGTGAAAAGAGGTTTAAATCTCTCTGGAGATGGAGAAACACTCTTCTGTGAGTCATGGTTGGATCGAAAGTGAAGCTGTATTCCTGTAGAAGCTCATGTTCACAATCAGACATGCATGAGAAATGCTTTCGCATGGCTCATGTTACGTTTAACCTAATTACACCTACAGTTGCATTCCTGATGTGCACAGATCCTGCTTTTGTGATGTGTAATACAGAATACCATAGATCATCAGAATGAATTTCAAACACTATACAAGAATATCAAACTATCTAAGCCTTAAGATACATAATAGAATATGTTGTACATTAGTTTTCACTCTGGTCTAAACCTACACAACACACACAATGTCCACTCAAGCAAACTAGGTCAGCTGATTCATCTAAATTCATTTCTCTTTTGCATTCTATTTGTCCTACATAATATTCAAGATTAGGATTAGTCCATCCCAAACCAAAGTAGACTGAAAATAGGATGCTAAAGCTGCCTGGATTATACTATATTTCTGAAAGCTGTACTTTCTTATATCTGTACATGCTTTTTGGGTTAATATCACAAGTGTTTGGCAAGGAATATTTGAACCTATCAAAGTATCCTACCATTCAAAATTTTGGTCATCAAAAATATTTTTTTTTTTTATAAAAAAAAGTAAAGTAAAAAATAATTATGCTGTTTTGAATTTACAATGCATCAAAGAAACATGCATCATGGTTTCCACAAAAATATGATGCTGCACAACCGTTTTCAACAGCAATAATAATAAGCAATATTTATTGAGCACCAAATCTGCATATTAGAATGATTTCTGAATTATAATGTAAATAAGACTGGAGTAACAGCTGCTACAAATTTAGATTTGCTGTAACAGGAATACATTGACATTTTAAAATATATTAACATAGAACAGCTTACTGTTGTAAAATTTAAATAATATTTTTTTGACTAAATAAATACAGCCTTAGTATGCATAAGAGCCTTCTTTCACAAATATTACAAAATAAAAACTTTTGAATGGTAGTGTCATTTTTAAATGCATGAACCTAAAAGTAACTTATACTGAATTAAAATAATTATTTTGAAAAAAATTATGATTTTAGCATAAATGTAATTTTATGACAATACTAACTGTCTTCTTATTTTTCTTGCAAATCTAAATGTTTTTCAAGAAAACTACCAAATAATCAGCTAATGAACTAATGAAAGAATTTCCTGGATAATTACACCCAATAAGATGCATTTCTATTTCTAAGGAGGTGTGATCTTGTTATTAAAAAACAGCTAAATGAAGTGCAACAGAAGCATGGGTGACAAAGTCACGGGTGATCAAACTAGAATTGAACTCTATTTAACTTAACATGGTGTACTGAAAACCTAAACTAATGCTGCAAGATACTCAAAAAGAGTGGGCTGCAATGTAACGAACAAAGATTTCTGATTGACAGCTAAAGCACTGTATGAAAAAACTGTGACTTTCATCATGCTCTAATGTATGTCCTTTTTCCATCAACACCACAAAAAAAAAAAAGCAGCACAAAGCAGTATGAAGAAATTGGCATTCAATCTGTCAATCACCCTGCCTCCATCTTTATTCCTACCCACACTCAATCTTTTTCCCATTGCTCATCTTCCTATTCAATAACTGACTGTATTGGTGTCTCTGCAGTATGAACATGTCCAGCAGTTCTGCTCTGATCCAGCAGATCTATCCCTTTCACGACGGCTGGAATGTTGCCTGCTTCGTCATCCTCCTCCTCTTCATCCTCACCATCCTCTCCCTCGCCACACTGGCATTCCTCTATGAGCTGCTGGACTGCGGCTGTTTCACCAAAACCAAAACCGTTCATGACCTGCGTCGCCAGCGAGACGAGGTGGTTTAGTTGTAACCATGGTGACAGCGGATACAGTCTCCATAGGAACCACAACAGTAGATTGGTGGAAAAGGCTGCAGATTTGGATGGAGCTCTTCGCCAGATTGGAGTCCCTTAAAACACGCCAGACACATACAGAGACAGAAGCCCTCTACTCCCACTAGCACCAACAGCAATACACAACACATGTGTCTCAATGGCTTAAAATATTACATTTAGACCAGAAAGAGAGGGAAAAACTTGCTCGCTCATTGTCTCCTTATAGTGTGTATTCAGTATTCCAGTACTATTGTGTTATGACTACATAAAACTGTTGTATTTTTTGAGATGTATTTACATGAATTTTTCCCTTTGTGTGGGATGACAAGTTTACATGTTAGTAATATAGAATTAATATTCTACATATTATGATTCTACTACTTAAAGCAAATAGCACACACTACGTTTGAAGTAAAGGGAATGTTTGTATGTGTATATGTTTACATTCACTTTTAAGTGAGATTTAATATGTGAATAATAATAGTTCTATCTACATAAAGAAGCACATTAAAGGCCAATTATTGCATCTTTGCAATGCCTTAAAATTGTGTATTTAAAATGATATTATTAAAAAAATCATACAAGCATGAGAAAGGTGTGGTTCCCATCAGGGTCACAGAAGATATCACCAGCTGCTAGCAGTAAATTTAAATCTGTCTGCATGCTCAAAAACGTGCAGAAACAGGCCTGTGCTTGAGCTTTGCTCGACTCTGAGCACAAACAAGAACTAGACTACACCTTTAAATATGCGTGCAGCCAATATTACTGGCCCTAAATACACAAGACACCATGAGAGCTACTGATAAAGACTGATAATGTAATGATTGATATATTTTTTTTTATGATATTTACAATTTTCAACATAGCTGGTTATTGGTTTTATTAATATTGTGTACCAATAAACAGCACCTTTTTGGTGGGGCTCTAAAATAAAGTACCCAACAACAGTATATTCACAGGTATAGTCACTTTTTTTAAATATATATATATATATAGTTGGGGTAATTACTCAACTTTTAAAATAACTTATGTAACCAAGTGTAAAACCCAAAACAAACATGGCAAACATTCAGATTGCAAAAACAACTTACCATAAATATAACACACACAACAGCAATCATAATGTATGTCACTATTATTATATTATTAATATTGTCTTTAATAATTAAATCTGTTCTGCATATTTCTTATCAAACAATTAAACAACTTTCTATATCAAAAAGGTAATATCAGTCCATCTCCAATGTACTAGTCCGTTCTCATATAATCCTCATATTTTGTTGTAATACTCCATTTTTATGACTAACTACTAGGGTAAAATAAAAATAAAATAAAGGCTGAGTAGACATCAGGCAGGAGGCCCATGATGAAGGTTTTGCTAACTGTGGCCCTGCCCAGGACAGTCCCAGTATCACAAGCTTTGCCTGGGTGACAATCCACAAAAAAATGTAAATATACCCTGTTTGTACGTGTTAGGTTCACTGACCTCAATTTAAGAATCCTCAATGTCAGTCTAGCTACTGACACTGGTTTTTTACTTTAAACAGGATGAGAAGTGAAGATGAAGCTGATATGAGGATGCTTTCATTTTAGAAAAGTACTTCAGCGATTCATATTGCAACACATCAGGCTCCCAAAAGCAATAAAGTCCTAGTGCAAGCAGCTTCAGCTACTTTTTTGTTATATTGGTAATGTTTGAGCATCTTGCAAAAAAATAAGCGTAATGGTTTGGAAATGCTGATGCCATTTAAACAATGCTAAAACATCAATACAATAAATATCATCATATATAATAAAAATCTGGGGTTTGTACAACAAAAAAAAATAAAAAATAAAAAAAATGCTGATTAGGCAGTCAAAGAGCATTCATTACTTATAAATAGTTTGCAGAAACCATTATTCATGGTCTTTGATTCATGGTTGAATTCTTTGATGAGTAGAAAGTTCAAAAGAACAGCTTGTAT
The DNA here is from genome assembly GCF_018340385.1 of Cyprinus carpio. NCBI lineage: Eukaryota > Metazoa > Chordata > Actinopteri > Cypriniformes > Cyprinidae > Cyprinus > Cyprinus carpio. The sequence goes on along the minus strand of NC_056597.1, from coordinate 2,090,258 downwards.
TTGATCTACTCTCTGACCTGTGCTGTTTTTGGAGGATGATGACGTCTCTTTGTCTGGTTTGCTCTTTTTCTTCTTGGAGGATCCAGAGGCTTCAGAGGTTGCTTGTCTCTTCTCAACAACAGGAGTGGACAGAGCTCTCTTTTTAAAGAGCTCTCGCTCTCTCAGCAGAGCTTTATCCATCCTAGACACATACAACACAGTTAAGAATTTGATTCAGCTGACTTTGAGTGTGTATAAATGTATATAAATGAATTTATTAATTTTAAATTACATTATAAATAATGCTGGCAAATTAATAAAGCAAAGCTCTACATCACACAAATGCTACAGCGGGTTTGGCTTGTTTGACTAGTATGGTGCAAGCCAAAACTATGAATTAATACGCTATTAAACCAATACTTGAAAACATGACAAAACAGATCCACAAATCAATGCACTATTAAACTACTAATTGAAAATAGAACCATAACATCTGCCGAGATGATATACACTACCTGACAATGGTTTGGATGGATGTCTTTTTTAAATAATCACTTTTATAATAACTTTTTTTTTAAATAATAATAGTACCAATAATAGTAAAGCCATAATCATAATCAGCAAGTTTCCATATAGATACGTTGGGTGGCTTTCATTCAATAGCTGGTGGTCCAACGAATTCATTTAAAAACAAACACTTTTTAGGTTTATAATTTTTTTTGTTAATTAACTATAATATATAGATAGAGGTGGATGTTGACTGTGTAACCATTTTTCATCTCTTAGTCTTTAGATGAGAGACAATCTAATGCACAGTCTATTAAAGATAAGTTATTTGAGGCCAGATGGAAGTTTATCCACCTCCAACATACTGAGATAAATTGCTTATTTACAGTCAACGCCGAGTCAATATTAAAATTAATATATTTAATAATTAACATATTTAATAATATTAAATATCTAAAACGTGGAAACTTTTATATTTGAAAAGACATTCAATATAAACAACAACAACAACAACAAAAATTACAATATCCGCAATTAACAAATAAGACAGAATCATGTTAACGTTACATCACATAAAACATGCGGCAAACACATATACAATTTAATAAAGTAGTTCTGAGCGTTACCTGAATATCTCACTGTCTTCTCTCTCGGAGAGAAACAGTTCAGCTAAAGCTTAAATATAATTTTCAGTGACCATATGCTGTCAACTTAGTGAAGACGCTAAATTGGAAGCTTGTCACAGAATGCTAGCGATGCTACACGACTACACGCATTTCCTGCGGAAGAACGACTTCTTCTTCTTGGTTTTTAATGGTGATTTGCACATAACTCCAGTGCCGCCTGTTGGTCAAAGAGATTATTACATCTGTTGCGTTGTACAAATGCCAATTTAATGGTATTAGTAAATATTTTCAAACAATAAACTAATACAAAATATATTAGTTAACGACGAAAACGAATGGAAGATTCATACAAACGCGGTAAAAGGTTTGAAAAACCAACACTAGTAACATTCTGATCGCTCCTCTCCTCTTTACCGATAGGAGGCGCATGTGCTGTTTTCTTTACATAACCAGGTCTAGTGCTTCTGAAGAAAGAAATAGCATGGCAGCTACAGAAGCCCAAAAAGTGATTGTTTACGGAGGAAAGGGGGCTCTGGGATCTGCATGTGTGCAGTACTTCAGAGCTAAAAACTGGGTAAGTTGTCTCAGCCCATAAGAGAGCTCACGTAATTAAAAACAAATTGCTCTCTCGTATGCCATCAGACATGCTCCATGGGTTTTAGTGATTATGTTGTTAATTATTAATTCGTTTGTCACAGTTGTCACGGTGTCATGCATTTATCCTTAAATATACATTTCTTGTGGCCTGTTATATGTAAATAATTTCAGTTGTGTTTTGTCATTTACAGTGGGTTGCCTCTATAGATCTCAATGCCAATGAGGAAGCCAGTGCAAATGTTACTGTTAAGATGACTGAATCCTTCACTGAGCAAGCCAGCCAGGTAGGTGCTACTACCGTTTTTTTTTTTAAACTAGGAATGATTATTGGCTAATGCTAATATTCATGAATGTTGTGTGAGTTATTGGTCTGGCTTTGATTCTTTATTTCATGTGTTGTCTTCAAGCATGTTACATCTCTGTCTTTCTTTTTTTTGTATTTAGGTAACATCTGATGTCGGTGAGCTGTTAGGTGGAGATAAGGTTGATGCCATCTTGTGTGTGGCTGGAGGCTGGGCCGGCGGCAGTGCCAAGGCTAAAAGTTAGTACATGCTTAAAGGGGTCATAAGATGCGATTTCAAGTTTCCCTTTTTCTTTGGAGTGTTACAAGCTCTTGGTGAATAAAGAAGATCTGTGAAGTTGCAAAGACTAAAGTCACATGTGGTTGCTGCAAGCCCAAGGTACGCTCCTTCATAGAATCCGCCTGCAGTACCGTTCTCAAGCCGCCCGCCTCTGCTCACTCAAGCCAGCTGCGGCTCACTCTAGATCATGGCTCACTCTAGGCCGCGGTGTGTGACACTGTTTCGTTGAGAAAGCGAAACTACTTTGCTTTTGCCTTCCAAAAGAAAACACGACTAGAAATCCTGTTTATATCACGTTTATAATGAGTTTTATGTCTATGTCTTGTCGCTCCGGCCGAACAAGGCATCACAATATGTTAAGAGGCGTAACATTTCCGTCACATGCCTGAGGCATTTGGTCAATCACAACACACTGGATAGCTGGCCAATCAGAGCACACCTCACTTTTCAGAGAGATGAGTTTTGTAAAAATCGATGAGTTTCAGAAGGCGGGGCATAGAGGAGAAACATTAATGTACATTATGTGGAAAATTATGTGTTTTTTAAACCTTAACCCGCACAAACACATTTCATTACACCAAATACACAAAATAAAGTTCTTTTTAGCAGCATCATATGACCTTTTTAATGAATACACCCACAGAAGCCACACATTATCTATGGCAGTGGTCCACAACTTTTTGGACTCAAAGCCCTTCCACTGTCAAACACAATATTTGAAGGCCCTTTATATAATATATTACATACTGCATACACACAAACACATTAAAAAGTGAAAGTGACGTGACATACAGTCAAGTTTGGTGACCCATACTCAGAATACGTGCTCTGCATTTAACCCATCCAAAGTGCACACACACAGCAGTGAACACACACACACCCTGAACTAGGGCTGGGCGATATATTGCATGTGATTGTCACGTGCATTTCGTCAATAAAGCCTGTTCCCTGATTACCACTAAATCACCATCACCTGCTTTCAAATGGAGTGGCATTTAATAGACAGAGCCGTAGTTCACTGAAAAGCTATGCAATATCGCGTTCATTATCGAAGGCGATTCATCTGTGATAATGAACGCGATATTGCGTAGCTTTTCAGTGAACTACGGCTCTGTCTATTAAATGCCGCTCCATTTGAAAGTGTTCCAGCCCTACCATGAACACACACCTGGAGCAGCGGGCAGCCATTTATGCTGCGGCACCCAGGGAGCAGTTGGGGGTTTGGTGCCTTGCTCAAGGGCACCTCAGTCGTGGTATTGCCGGCCCGAGACTCAAACCCACAACCTTAGGATTAGGAGTCAAACTCTCTTAACACTAGGCCATGACTTCCCCTTATTATATACAGTATAACAGAAACTGAGTGTCGAATCTCCATTTATGTAAATAAATAATCAAAATTCATTTTGTGCTTCCAGAAGTTTCAAGAACTCTGTTGTTATTCAGTAAAATCAATTAAATAAAATAAATCAAAGTTCAATAGTGATTGTATGTTTTTTAATATTTTAATTAAACTAGCCTATATTTAAATCTCTTAATGATATTGTTAAAAAATAATTATATTGATAATAATAATGTTTACATTTAAGTAGTTTTAAGTCATGTCCTTTGCAAGTTTGCTGAGGCCCTCTGGTTGAGAACCACTGATTTATGACATGCTAAATCTCGACTTTGTCACATCTTCAATGTAAAGGCATGAATTATACTGTACGCAAATGCATTCACATTCTAGCTGGGCAAGTTACATTTTTTATTGTCATTAAGTTCTGAAATGTAAGCCGTTTGTGACTGTATTGTCACAAGGGTGCGCTCTTAAGTCTAATTCTGTTCTTGAAGTGAATCATTTCAATTATGTTATTATATTAGTTTATAATTTGTATAAATGTATTCTCTGTGACTTAGCTCTGTATAAGAATGCTGATTTGATGTGGAAGCAGAGTGTGTGGACCTCCACGATTTGCAGTCACCTAGCAACCAAACACCTGAGAGAGGGGGGGCTGCTCACACTTGCAGGGGCTAAAGCAGCACTGGGGCCAACAGCAGGTATGTATGGTTATACCTACGGCTTGACATTTACAGCATCTTTAATACAAAACTGTGTGTGAGTGTGAGCGTATACACACACACTCACACATCATGCATATACACACACATCATATATATATATATATATATCTATATATATATATATATATATATATATATACACACACATACACACACACACACACACACACACACACACACACACACACACACACACACACACACACACACACACACACACACACACACACACACACACACACACACACACATATATATTGGGAACCATTGGGCTTGTTGGGAACCAATGATTCAATAGCCTGACTCATAAAGACATTTATCGCCACCTACTGGTAGCTGGTAGTAGTGGGTAATTTCACAGCCAAATTTAATTTGTGATTAATTAAATTAATCGACACATCATGTAAGTAATTGGATTAAAAATGTTACATTGTAATCAACTGACAGTCCTAATATATATGTATGTATGTATGTATTTGCATGTATACATAAATCTATATGTTCTCTGTCATTGTCACTGTAGGATGCATTGGTTATGGTATGGCAAAGGCAGCAGTACATCAGTTGTGTCAGAGTCTGAGTGGGCCAAACAGTGGTCTTCCTCCAGGATCTGCTGCAGTTGCAATACTTCCGTAAGGAATAAAAATATACTAGCTCATTTTTTGTTCATATAAATCTTTTTGTTTTTAATGACAACTAATAATTACTACATTTAGAGTGACTTTAGATACACCCATGAATAGAAAGTTCATGCCAGATGGTGATGTCAGTTCCTGGACACCACTCGAGTACGTAACAGAGTAAGTATGCATGTTTGGAAACACATCTGTAGTATGTATTTTAGAGGTTGTATAGGTTAATATGCGTGTGTGGTTGTGTGAACCAAACCATGATGTGTTTTCTACGTTCTAGGCTGTTCTATAAGTGGACAACAGGAGAGAATAGACCTCCTTCAGGTACTCTGATGCAGCTGGTTACTGCAGACGGAAAAACAGAGGCTACACCGGTGTTATGATTAATTTGATGATAATCAAACTCCTTTAAGCCAAGCCAATAATCCACTACTGTCTCTGCATTAGTGATGCTTTTTATCATATTGCCTTTTTGTTTACATGTAAACAAACAAACAAAAAATAAAACAATATTGTAGTTATTTAAAATTGGATAATTGCATACAAATGTCAAAGATTATGGTTTGTAAATGTGATGACAAAAATAGCAATTAAACTTTTATTCTGATTCATTTAGCTTCTTTTTTCCTCACAGTCAAATATCCCTGTTACTTCATTGATTTCAATCACTAGAAACAAGAAATGTATAAAAAAAAGTCTCTCATATTAAACATTTTTAATTTTAAAATTTAATGTTTTACCTTCCATGATATATATTTGTTATATGTATCCCCATATAATATATCCTTGTTACAGTCACAGTCTGCTTCTCACCATAGGGGGGCGCTGATGATTAATTTAATTTCAGGTTATTCTTTGGGTCCACACAGTCAAAAGTAATCATGTTATGATCAGACTACAATAGCGAGTCAGCATTGAAAAGTGCTTTTACTAAGTAATGCAGGTTTCTTTTTTTATTTATTTAATTATTTATTTATTTTGTGAGGATCGGGTATTTATTTAGAGGTACTAAAGTATAGCCTTTTTTCTCTTTATAAACTGGCTTTTATTGTAACAAAGTACAAGAATAAATGGTTCATGAAATAAGTGTTTAATTTCCAGTAATTTAGATGAAATGGAAAAATGATAATGGGTTCCTGAGCTACTACAAAAGAGATGCACTTGATGTTAAAAAAAAACAAACAAAAATCAATTACCCATTAAACACATAATGAGTTTATTTTACAAAAATTATGAAATTGAATTTTTAAATGGCAACCATAGAACATAATAATTGGTAAAAACTTTTTATCATTTTGACATTTTACATTCTCTCCTATCTAATAATTAGGATTGAGACAAAACCACATCACAAATGTTGTCTGGGGAGAATCCTTGACACTAGTGAGATTTTCAGAGATGCTGCTGCCTTGTTACCTTGCATAATGTATCATGTCACTTGAGAATGCTATTTCAGGAAAGAATTTATTGTGGTCTTTGAATTTAGGGTACACCTATTTCTGTAACTCTGTACTAAACATTCAGATGAGTGTTGAGAAGTGCTGTTTACTGCCTGGAAAGTCAAAATGTCCTAATTGGTGTCCAAAAGTGGAAAATTCTATCATTTACACACCGTCATGTTGTTTTGAACCAATATTACTGTATTTTACGGAGCCCCAAAAAAGAGATTTAACAAAATGTTCATGTTGCTCTTTTCTATTAAAAGTAAATGGTGATCTAGGGATTATAAGATGCAAAAAGCACAAAGTACCACAAATGCAAAAAAAAAAAAAAAAAAAAAAAAAGATATGATAGCGAAGAGATAAGAGATAGAATTACAGTGTGTTCACTGGATTGCACTGTAGTTTAATTGCAGATTGTTCAGTTGATGAAAAGGTAAATAAACGAATGATTATATAGTGCATTGCTGGTACAATATAAAAATGTTACACAAGTGCACCAGTGAGCTTTTTCAAGGTTTATTAATATAATGAGATTCCACATGATGCAACAACTATGAACACTTTCGCAACATTCATGAGCAGGTTTTGTTTGTTGCTGGATTTTGTGCACCTACAAAACCTCCCATTCTACCTCATTCAGTCCTTCTGGATTAAGATCTGAAGACACTGTGCACTGGAGTGAATGTCAGATGATGTTTGCTTGTGGATCTGCTGGATGTGTGTATCTGAAAGCAAGCAGACTCTGGCCATAAATGGCTGTACACAATCAGAAACAGTATTCAAATGATGCTAGATGGTATTAAGGGGTCGATTGAGTGCTGGGCCGCTGCTGGCCAAATGGGTGCCCTAAGCAGAATTGTATTGTTGTATCCCCTCCCTCAAATATTATGGAATAAAAACAAACAAACAAAAAAACACCTAAAATAGAACTTTAATAAAATATAAAAGTAAATAAATTGTAATTAAATTGTATTATTTACAAATGGCAATTGTAACTCTAGACAGTTACCTATGGCTATTGTTTTATTAATACAGTTGTCTGATTGATTTTACAGTCTCAAGCATTCAGAAATCACGCAAAAGAAAATTAAGCAGTTTTACTAAGATAAAACCATGGTTAATTTTTGTAAGGGTTGTGATGCCCACATGTTTTTTGTTAAAGAAATTATAGATGCTGTGTCATCTATCATGAAAAGGTGGCCAAAAATTCAAGATTAAAGGGGTCATTGGATGCTACATGCACTTTTACAAGTTGTTTATGCACCCTCCAGAAGTTTGCGCTCTGCAAGTGAACGACGCCTTGTGGTGCCATCCCAAAGAGGTTTAAAATCACTCTCACTGACTTTTTCCTGGACTGCGCCCAGCTGGTGGAATGACCTCCCGATCTCAACTCGAACAGCTGAGTCTTTACTCATTTTCAAAAAACATCTGAAGACTCATTTTTTTCGCCTGCACTTAACCAACTAATACTAGTACTTACCTTTTCTTTTTTCTTGTCTATCATATTCTTAAAAAAAAAAAAAAAAAAAACCTGGCTACGTGTTCTGTACTAGACTAACTGAGACTTGTCATAGCACTTGTATACTGTTGTTGTTCTCTTGTTGATCTGATTGCTACTAATTAAATCACAACTCTTCATAAAAAATCGACTACTAAAATTTCAAATGTAAATAAAAGATCTTGAACTGAAATGTGTGTTGGCAGTGTGTGTACACATCCACCCTATAAATATAAAAATCCATCCACCCCTTTCTCAAATTGAGCCGATCTAATCTCGTTAAATCATTTCCCCTTTCTCAAATCGAGCTGATCTCAGATGCCTATCTGTGTGACATAGTTATGATGACCTAAGTGGAGTAATAATCATGTGTCATTATTTTAATAGTATTTTGAAATATTCTTTGAATCACAAGGTCAATAATAAATGTAAAATCTCATACATTTCCGCTGTATCTTAGTCAAATATCAGTAAAGAAAGTTATGTGGCCTCCTATTCTGCTTTTTTACATAAGCCATTCCTCATATACAGTATAAGTTCATTCATTTATTTGCTTATTCTTATAATTTGTATCAGAATCAGAATCAGAATCAGAAGAGCTTTATTACCAAGTATTTTGTACTATATACAGAAATAGAAGTTTAGGAATTTTTTTTTTGTAATTGTTTAAATAAATGTACAGATATAAGTGTGCAGATATGTTATTTACAATGTGTGCAGTTTACAGGTCTACAAATTTTGGATTGTGTGTATATAAATGTCAGTTGTGATGAATGATGTTTAAAGTTTTAATTGTTCAGGCTGACTATAGCCTGCGGGGAAAAAAAACTGTTCTTGTGCCTGGCTGTTCTGGTGGTCGATGAGACATTGTAAAGGACTATAGCTAAATTCTAATGCACTGCTTGCCTTTGTATTAATTCATTAACTCTGTCACAAATTCATTCATGAATTTTGTGGTTGATTTATAATGAAAAGATTACTTCAGAATTTCAGAAATTATAGTATGTCATTGTATTGCAGCAACAGCAAGAGAAATGTGGAAAAAAATTCTTTCTCTCTCTATCTCTGTTTTTTCTTTGCCTGTTATCAGGCTGGGCAGCCCATAATTTCAGAACTGAAAGAACGAGGTCACTGAGTTGAGGTTGCTATGGCAACGTCACATCTAAAGAATAGTGAATAGTAGGAGCATACAGCAAGCAAAGCTGAAGTTCTGTTTGTGTTATTCCTGAGTAGATGAATGTGTGCTGCTAATCTTCCTTCTTCACCACTGTTAAATATACTTGTAAAAACACCTTAAATGACAGAATTAGCCTTTTTAGAATCTTGACTATTAACTGGTTGTCAATAACTCTTGATGGTAATTCTTCTGTGTCTCTATGCTGCAAGTACAATGGGCGTCACTTTGTGTTGAATCCACCTAAAAATAACATTAAATGGAAATGCATTTTTTTGGAAATTTTATTTTATTTTTTATAATGTTTTATTTATATATAAATGAGGTAATATTTTGAGATGCAACAGCCTTACAGAACCTACCAACCCATCAACACTTTCACATTTTAAATAGAGAAAAAAAAAAAAAACTTATTTTCCAAAGAATGCCATTTACTTTTAGCGTTTTATATATATTAGTACTGTCAAATGATTAATCACTAATAGCACTAACATATATATTATATATATACTAATATAATATTATATATATATATATAGGTATATATATATATATATATATATATATATATATATAGGACGAAAATGCCTTGTTGATGTCAGAGGTCAGAGGAGAATGGGCAGACTGGTTAGAGATGATAGAAAGGCAACAGTAACGCACCAATCGTTATAACCAAGGTATGCAGAATAGCATCTCTGAACACACAACACGTCGAATCCTGAAGCAGATGGGCTAAAGCAGCAGAAGACCACACTGGGTGCCGCTCCTGTCAGCTAAGAACAGGAAACAGAGGCTACAGTTCACACAGAATCACCAAAATTGGACAACAGAAGATTGGAAAAACATTGCCTTGTCTGATGAGTCTCAATTACAGCTGCAACATTCAGATGGTAGGGTCAGAATTTGGTGTAAAGAACATGAAAGCATGGATCCATCCTTCCTTGTCTCAATGGTTTAGGCTGCTGCTGGTGGTGTAATGGTGTGGGGGATGTTTTCTTGGCACACTTTAGGCCCCTTAGTACCAACTGAGCATCGTTTAAATGCCACAACCTACCTGAGTATTGTTGCTGAGCATGTCCATCCCTTTATAACCACAGTGTACCCATCTTCTGATGGCTACTTCCAGCAGGATAATGCACCATGTCACAAAGCACAAATCATCTCAGACTGGTTTCTTGAACATGACCAATGAGTTCACTTTACTCAAATGGCCGCCACAGTCACCAGATCTCAATCCAATAGAGCAGCTTTGGGATGTGGTGGAATGGGAGATTCGCATCATGGATATGCAGCCAACAAATCTGCAGCAACTGCGTGATGCTATCATATCAATATGGACCAAAATCTCTGAGGAATGTTTCCAACACCTTGTTGAATATGCCACAAAGAATTAAGCCAGTTCTGAAAGCAAAAGGGGGTCCAACCCAGTAATAGCAAGGTGTACCTAATAAAGTGACCAAATAACTTATACATACATGCACCAATGACTGTGTGTATATATATATATATATACAATATATGTTTGTGTATCTATATGTGTGTGTGTGTGTGTGTGTGTGTGTGTGTGTGCACGCATATACAGTATATGCGTAAATATAGTTTGGCATCCCCCCAAAAACATCTGTGTTCTTGTATGTGTGATTTTTGTATGTGTGACCATGTCTTCAGTATGTGGAGTGTCTTCAGTATCTGTATCTACAGTACGATGTTGGGAAACATTTGGAGCTGTGATGAGTATGAGTTTCTTTACTAAATCTTGCATTTGTGTGTGTGTGTGTGTGTGTGTGTGTGTGTGTGTATTCCCAGCTATATATTAGTGTCTGTGGATTATTTTTAGAGAATATGAGGTTGCATTAATATTTAATCAAAGGATTTAACAATAAAATCCATGTGGATCTCACTCTCTTTCTGACTCACTCTGTCTCCATCTTCCTTTCTCTTTGATTATCCATACAGTATAGATGCATATGTGTGTGTGTGTTTGGGGATAGGCAAGCAGAAAGATTGCACAAGAAAACACTCATACATGCTACTTAGTGGAATTGCTTGTGCAGGGTCAGAGAGGATGATGTTTACTCTAAATGATGAGCAACATCCTTTGACATTCATTAATCTTTATCTCACTGGACTTTGGGTTTACTTAAATTTGCCTTTAATTATGTTTCACTTTTTTACTTTTTTCTTGATGGGGCCCTCACATATTTCATTTCATTTCAAACTTTTGTGTTTGATGCTTAGTTCTTCAACACTTTTTAGTACACAATGTATCATCAGAATAAATTTGAGTGAAATGCCGACTAGATAATTTAAATAAATTTAAATTTTAATTCGAATTCTATTTAAAATGAATTTCAGAATTTCTTTTTATTTCATATGTGGTTTTGTTGAATACAAGCAGCAAATTCTGTTTGTGTTCAAAAATATTGATATTAAAACCATGTTATCTAACATGATTTTAGAATCCTACTAAATGTCTCATTTGTAGAGGTAAATACTCGATAAGATTTAGGGTATCAAATTATGTAATGATTTATCCCATCTGGCAAAAAAAAAAAAAAAAAAAATTCATTAATATGTTATAAAAAGATGTTTAAAAGGCATTTTATTACTGATTTATAAAATATTGTTTCCTTATTTCTTCTTGTTATGTATTAATTTTCCTTATAGTGTTTGTTTCTGGTTTACGTTACAATATATGGTCTTATTAATTTGATGCAGTAATTTGCATTTATACATTTTTGTATGTTAATTATATTTTGTTTAGGTTGAGGCTTTGAATAAGCTCTTATGGGTTTTCTGCCTCTCCCTACACTGTATGTGAATTATAGTTCTTTGCTTTTTATTGTATATGTTTTATATTGTGCAACTAAACTAAAAAAAAAGCGTGTTAAAAAAAATGAAGTGACCTAAAAATTTGTATTCCTTTTACATCATATTTCAGTTTGTTTGTTTGATTGTCTATTTATTTGTTTATTTATTAATTTATTTCTAAATCCGAAGAATTTCTTAAGATAAGATAAGATAACTCTGTGTGCTCTCCTGTTCAAGAAATGGTCCTTGGCCTTCTCAACCGTTCTGCTATTCTCAATCATCTTGCCATTTGCTATTAACTAAAAGGAAACCAGAGAGTGACATCTTGTGGTCATCTTTGATCAAGTCACCATAGAGACCGGGAGGAAATTTGATAAACACAAAGACATGGATAGAGAGCTCTCTCATTATCCTACTCTCTCTCTCTCTCTCTCTCTCTTCTCTCTCTCTCCATTTATACAGCAGTGAAGTGGGTAAATTCCATTCCTTTAGACCCCCCTCTCCCCCCTTGCCTTTCCCCATGAGACACAACACACACAAAGAGCGCAGCAACCACTCTTATTAACTGACCCGAGGGGGGAGGGGTGCGTGAGTGTGTGTGTGTGTGTGTGTGTGTGTGTGCATCTCTGATCCTATTTAATAGTATACCTACAGTTTGCATTGTGAAGCCACATGAGCATTGAACTATCAATCACACATGCACAAAATGAAGCAACAGGCTCTGTGTATATGTGTGCGTCTGTGCTACTCTCTACACTATTTTGTAAAAAAGAGGGAGTGTCTTGATTCTGGCCATGAGAAAGAGAGACTAAGGGGAAAAAAGAAAGTGAAGTAAAGGAGGTGAACTTTTGGGGCCCTGCTTTCCCCTAAAACAAGAGAGTAATAGAATCCATATGGACTAACTCTTTCTCTACATGTCTGTCCTATCTGTCTCTCATCACATAAGAGAGATTTTGAGCATAAAAAATGTATAGAAAGATTAAATTATCTTTAAAAAGAAAAAAAGTACATGTCTCCAAACAATAGGAGAGAGTGAGAGACTCTCACTCTCTTCCATTTAAAACTCTTTTAAACCAGGAGAAACTGCCATATCTGTTATAACACAAGAACTGCTGTGTGTTTGCTGCTCAATATGTGTTTGCCTCTCACGATAGACGAGAAAACACTCAATCTGCCCTGATCTGATGTTTCCAGCACATGTAGTTTATACTACTGTATGCCATATTACTGTATTATATTATTAAGAAGTATTTTTTGTTTCTGTAAATCTATCTAATCCCTTATTTTATTTTGTTTTTAGTTTACATGCATTAGTAATTCATTTTGCAATACATGCTTAATACTTTTTATATATTATTATTATTATTCTTTTTCTTTCTGTTAATACATGCACTATTTGTAAGCAGCCCAGCTGCAATTGCTTTGGCAATACAAATGTAGTTTTTGTCATGCCAATAAAGCACACTTTAATTGACAAATTGAGAGACAGAGGGAGAAATATAGAGAGAATGTGTGTGTGGGAGAGAGAGCAAATCTCTTGTGTGAGTCATAAAGAAAGAGAGATGGAAAAATACAAGTAGAAAAACGCGCGCGCGCGCGCGCGCACACACACACACACACACACACACTGTAGTTGCAACTCTGCATTGAATACGTGCAATGCTGTATGCAATTCATTTGCACATTAGCAAACTATATTATGCCACAGTACCACACACTGCAGTAGTTATTAAAACATGTACTGAGGATTTTATCCGAAATATAAAAAAGCAAACAGTGATTGCATTCCACTGAATTTTGCTTTAATTGGCCAACTTGTCAGACTGTACTGTAAGGAAAGACCCACCAATTTATAGGAGCCTCTCTCCTTTTCTCCACCCCCTCCCTCGTCTCTCCCCTACCCCTCGTGAAGTCCTCCCTCCCCCTCTCCTCTCCTCTTCTCTCCTCTTACAGCAGAGCGCGCGTGTGATTTGACAGTCGCATCTCTCCTTGTGTCCGGGAGCGCGCGCGTGTGTGTATGTTTACGATCGTCGTGCTCCACGTGCTGCGTGTGGATGCGCTCCTCGCGCGCTGTCGGTAACAGAAACCATGACCGGCGCGCCGCGCGACCCCTTCTACTCCTCTCCGTTCGGTCCGTTTTACCGGAGACACGCGCCCTACCCGGTGCAGCCGGAGTACCGGATGCACGAGCTCAACAAACGGCTCCAGTCCCGGCCTGAGGTGAGTGATTACCAAAAATCAGGACTTTGCTTTTAATACTTTATGTACGTTCTTAAATATATGAAGCAAACAATAATTTTAGATAAGAATTAATCTGATTTATAATCATGTAATCTATAAGGAGAACTTTCTGTCAATTAAGCTGATTTTAAAGAAACAAGATCTTTCAATAATTAGCCTACTTTATGATAAAAAGTGTTAAAAACGGAAATTAGCTATTATTTGCACTTTTCCAAAAAATAAATAAATAAAAAGATTTAACATCGTATTTTTATTTCATTTTAGGCCATATATTTATGTGTATAATATCTCAACATTCTGTTCCAAATAGTGCTGACATTTCCGTATTGCCTTTTCAAAATATACTTTTTGGATACTTACATCGTTGGTTATGATGGAAATAAGAAGTGAACAGCAATGCACATCTACGCCAGAATAGCAGCTTGAAGATCAGAATTGTAATCAGTTTAAATATTTTTACATCTTGATATGATGTGCAAGTTATGGGCTATCTGTTAATGCATTTTAAATTTAAATTTAAATTAAAAGTTGACTGCTTATACATGACTTTATTTTACACCAATCAAACATAATTTTTGTTGCACACAAAATGAAAATCCAAATCATCACATAGGCTACCAAACACACAAGAAGGTTGCCAAAGCTATGATCAGATCTTTACCAGATATTTTACACACGTTTTAACATAGATGAAACATAATTAAAATAAGTCTGAATTTATTATTTATTTATTTATTTATTTTTAAGTAGACAAAAGTCCCCATGGACAAATCACTTATAACATATTTATTTATTCTTCTCGCATCACCACAGTGTGACCCCAATGTTCACTTACAAACTGAACTTATTCAAGGACTTTCACTAAATAGGATTTGACTGAGCACACAACTCATTAGTCCTTGGTTTGGTACAATACCAAATACACTATTGATCTATTGATTATGTGGTGGTTTTCAGGAACACAAACAGCAAGGTGATGTTCCATAATGTTTATTTGGTAGCATGAATTATTGTAGTACTCTCCATAAGATATTTCTTCTCCCTCAATATAGGTCCCGATTTAAACTGCAGTGCAAGCTGGAATATATATAAAAAAATACACAAAAATACAAATCACTTTCTTCTTCTCCCTAAATAGGTCCCGATTTAAACTGCAGTGCAAGCTGTGTTAATATTTGATTTTCCTGATGCCGTCAGTGTTTGTGCAAAAATAATCCACAACAATACATAGCACTTTTAAAATATTGCCTACACTCAGAAAAAGCAATGTGAATAAATGGAGGAAAATAAAATGTATCATCAGAGGTATGAAATGCTGTTCAGCACACCTGGAGTCATAATAATTTGACAGATACCGCTAAGAGAGACTGAACTATTGGAATGATGACCTCTATAGAAACACCCCTTTCTCACAATCTAATAACTCTCTTACACGTTTGTAACACACAAAGACTGAAGTGCAAGAGCTGTAAAAAAAAAAAAAAAAAACAGTGTATTGTGGCGTATGAACTGGTATAATAATGTCCAATACAATCAAGTAAATCTCAATAGTAGGCCAACGGTAGTTGGCTGGATTTGTGGTGTAAATCGCTGCCCTTAATGGGGCGAGTCAACATGGGTGTGTGTTTATAATAAACAGAAAGCTTTGAAATGACTATCACTGTGCCAGGCCTAATTATGGTCATTTTGGGTCATTCAGAGGCCAAGTACTTCTGTGCCTCTCCTCTGTCTCACTCAGTGTTAAATGCATGTTAATGTGTGATCCCACAGGACTGTGATATTCTGTGGTGGGATGCATTCTGCACTGAGTTCTTTGAAGAAGATGCCACACTGACTCTCTCATTCTGCCTGGAGGAGGGACCAAAGACGTACAGTAAGTGTGTGCAGAGCCATAGTCAACCATGTATCCATTGAAGTTAGAAAGGTGGGGTGTAATGGTTTAGATTCTTTTTCTTTAGCATAAGCCAGCCAACCCCCCCAGCCCACCCCCAACCACACAGTATATTTAATATTTGGTGGGGACTACGATGTGACACACTTTTTTATTTTATTTAATTAAAACATACATTAAATTTCCAATTTATACATGCAACGACAATACAGTTTCAACCGTACAAACATCATGATTAAGAAAAAAAAGGATTCTATTCTTTAGCATAATCTTTTCATGTAATTTTTTTTTTTTTTTGGGGGGGTGGTATTTTAACAAAACTGCTGTCCTGCCTATTAATACTTTAAATAATATTGCCAAAACAAAAACAGAAAATTATATAATTGAGGAACCCTGCTGATTCTCATGACTGTGTGTCAAGGTCTGTAAGTCGTTTTAAATATTAGCAATTTTAATCTTTTATGACATGCAAGGTTAGTTCAGGCTATAAAATGCCATAAAAATTCTCAATTCATATCTTCATAAAAATGCTTTATCCTTAAGCTATTTTGAAAATAATGATTCAGATGTATAAATTCACATTCAGTGTGTAAAGAAAATATATACATTGTTTTACACTAACATATTTTTAAAATCACAAATAAAACCATAATAAAATTTGCACACTTTGTCTCCTTTTCTCTTTCTAAGGCAGAGTTTGAATTTAGATTCATTTCAGTCTGTTCAGAGTTAGACAGGGACACAGTTGTGCTGGATTTCACTCATTCTCATTCATTCCTTATTCACTGTGTATGTGGTGAGATTTGATTGACAGGTCTGGGGTGTTCAAATAAATATGGGCCTGCAGACTTCACACACCTCTACTGCAGTGATTGGCAGCTCCAGAGCACTAACTGTTCTGTGCGCACGCACAGCCTGCTGGACTTAATGCATGCGGCATTCAGTAGCCTGTTTGTTTCCAACTCTTAGGGGACCACACACAGAGACACACACACAAACACACACATTTACAGTTGCCAGTTAAGGTGTTCGGCCAGTGTGTCGCCCAACTTTGAGTCTCTTTCATCATATGGCCATTAATAAATAAACACCTCTGCATGGAGTCTACACCATTCTTTTCCTTGTGTTTGTTAATCCGCGACTGCTACTGATGTCCTCAAAATGAAATTTCCCTCTCCATGTATGTTTCTCTTACTCTCCTCCCTTCTTCCCCAGCCATCGGGCGCACCCTGATCCCTCGTTACTTCAGTTCTCTGTTCGAAGGAGGAGTCTATGAGTTGTTTTTTGAGCTGAAACAAACAAAGGAGTCGTTCAACAACTCAACTATTACTGTTGACTCTCATAACTGTACTATGACAACACAACACGGCAAACCTACGTTCACTAAGGTACTGCACACACGCACGAGTCTGGCTCAGTGAGTCTTTGCTTCCTCATTTTGAGCACTAATGTATTCCTCATTGTGAATTCTGGGCTGGAACTGCACAAAACAAAAAAGGAAAATATAACCCCCACTCTCTCCCTCTCCCTCCTGCTCTTTCTCGGCTTCTTCCTCACTCTCTCTCTCTCACCCTCCCTCTCTCCCTCGCTCATCCACAAAAACTGCTTCTCTTTTTTCTGTCCTATAGCTTTATGCGCTAAAACTGTAGGATGATCTTGATGAAGAGTCTGCAAATACTGTCTTTAAGCAAGTATATTACAATACTGTTCAGAGAATGCTTTTGCTTATTTCATTTATATCATATGACAAGAATATTTTGTTCCCAAAGACCAACATAACGTGTGATTTTCTGAATGTCCTATGCAATATTCATATGGTACGCCATTACGATGCAGAATCGTTCAGTTGTCAATTAGAAGGAGAGAGTTTTGTCCAACTTTGCTTTTTAGTAAATGCACATTTGTGAATTAAATATTGATTTGGAAGACCGTATGTTGTAGCTAAGTTATACAGACACAGTTCCCAAGTGTGTGTGTGTGTGTGTGTACTGGAGGCATTGATCAGAGAGTGTCTGCTGGGATTACATCCCTCCCGTTGCTATGCCAACCTTGCAGCTACCCTCCGTTCCCCGGCAACAGAATGTTGGGGTTCAGAGTTCCACACAAAATCCTGCTTGTGCTGAAAATACTGCTTTAATGAGAGAACCATATAATTTGATTTGTTTTAAATGAATGAAAAACAAAAATTAGTTAGATGTAATTCTTTCACAAGCTGTGCACTGGTCAAGTCAGTGTTATGATTTCAGAAGATACAAGATAATTAATTGTTTTGTGTGATGTCTGTCTTATTTTATTCTGAAAGTTTTAAAAAACTGAATGACAAACAAACTGAAGAACAGATTCTCTTCCTTTTTTCACAGGTGTGTACAGAAGGTCGTCTAATTCTTGTTTTCACCTTTGATGACCTCATGAGAATCAAAACATGGCACTTCACTATCACACACTACAGTGAACTCATTCCTCGCAGTGTCTTGGCTGTAAATGTGAGTTACTTTTCATGTGAATCAAAAAATCCTCCTCAATATTTCTCACACAAAATGATATGCAACCTGGATGACCTTCTACACTGACCAGAATTTGCAGCATAAACAGAACACACTGTTTTGAATACTGTATCCCATAATGCAGTGTGCTAGATTTGACCATTGATTTCCATTGCAGTAAATAAAGCAGAAGTAATATCACCAACAGTTTTAAAAGCTCTATCTTGATTATTAAAAAAAGAAAAAAAGAAATTAAATTAAATTAAAACAGTCCAAAAAAACATTTTTTTTTCACCAAATTGGACTAAAAATTTAACAATTTTGAGATAATAAACTGGATACCACTCTGAATCTTTATAAGAATTAAACTTGCATTAAAATGAAGCATTCTATTGTTTAAGATATTTATCTTTGCATAGTCCATGCTGTCACATATACTACCATTCAAAGATGTGGGGTTGGTAAGATTTTTTTATATTTTTAAAAAGAAGTATCTTATGCTCACCAAGGCTATTTGATCAAAAACAGATATATTCTGAAATATTATTACAATTTAAAATAATAATTTTTTCTATTTTAATATATTTTAAATATAATTTATTCTTATGATGGCAAAACTAAATTTTCAGCAGTCACTACTAATTTAGTGTAACATGATTCTTCAGAAATCATTTTAATATGTGGATTTGGTGCTCAAACATTATCATCAATGTTGAAAACAGTTGTGCCTTATAAACATTTTTGTGGAAACTCCAACAACTTTGGATTTTTGGATGAACTTCTGATAACAGAAATTGTCTCAGGTTAAGTATTTAGCCATGGTTCCCTGAGAAGGGAACGAGACACTGTGTCCTCTATAGGTCGCTTTAGGGAATGCCTTGAGCATTACCGGTGTCTGAAGCATCTAATCAAGAAAATAAAATTGGCTGGCGACAGCCTGTGACGTCATACTGCGACCACAGTATAAAAGGGCATCGGGAGAACACGTCATCTGCTTTTTCGATTGAAGCTTACGTCCGAAGCATGGCAAGGGAACTAGAGGACACAGTGTCTCATTCCCTTCTCAGGGAACCATGTTTACATACTAGTGGTGGGCATAGATTAATTTTTTTAATCTAGATTAATCTCACTGTAATCTTAGAATTAATCTAGATTAATCTAGATTAAAATGGCTCATTTGAATTCTGCCGAAGGCATTCAAATTATGTTCAATAAGATGTACTTGTTAGTACTGATAGAGCTGTGCTGCACTCAAACATATTAGTTTGACGACGACTCTTCCCCTGCGCTATATTGCTTGGCCCGGCATCTTCCGCATTAGCTAAAGGATGCTTTGCGTTTAGGTGGTGCTTGAGACTGGAAGAACTCCTACAGTAAACTAATTCCACATTGCACAAGTTGCAAACAACCTTACGCCTGTATCACACATACTCCGTATGCAGTGCGTATGCGTTGGAATTTTTTTTTTTTTTACGCACCCATGTTAACAGATTCCAGCGTTCACGCGGTTGTGGTCCGTCAGTGCTTTCCAGGAGCGGTGTGTCTGCAGCAGTGCAGTGATCGTTTATGTACCGAGTCTATTTTTGCTGTGCTGCATGCGCTGAATTAAAATGACGGCGCATTGTTTGCGGTAAAAATTAACATGGATTGACACGGAAATGCAGTAATTTCACAATAAATGTATACAAATTAAAGCCTACTGTTTTTCACATGCAACACATGGGTTTTGGCTAGGTTTAAAACAAGAAAAAGAGCACCTTTCGATAAATGATAAATGAGGCAACATGATATAGGCCTATGCACTTTTATGGAAGCAGAAATACAAAGTTCATTAAGAACCGTGCGATTGCTTGTAGTAAAGATTTAAATGCAAAAGGCACGAGAGTCGACTGTTTGTCAGTGGTGCTTTAATTTTAAATATTTGCGATATCCCAACAAGAAAAGTAGGCCAATTGTTGTGTTTAAATGTTTTGCCGCTTGCTTGAGCAGCTTATTATACAAACCTAGAAGTCAAATGCATGAATAATATGTGGTTCATATTTATTAAGTTTAAACTAATGTCTATGATTATGAATGACTGTTACTGTTCTGTGATAAGAGTCACAATTATTATTTTGTTTGTTATTTATTTATTTAACATGGTTTGAAATATAGAATGATGAACAAATGTTGTGTTTGTGGACTAAACAGCCGCGGATCAGTAGCGGACTGCAAATGCGTCCTGTGTGAAAGCAATGAGTCCGTGCTGCTTCTGCACCGCATACGTAACGCACTGCAGAGGGAGTATGTGTGAAACAGGCGTGAGTCTTGTCGCGTTTTTTTTTTTGGGAAGCTTGGTAATTTCACAGTAGGCATACACACAGGTTCGAAGACTCATTCTCGCCCCCTACAGTGCTAAACTATCACGGTGAAAGTCATCTTAGCTTGCGTAGTATAGACCCAGTTCCCAACCCAACTTTGAGAATAGATTAACGGTGATATTTTTTTTATCGCCCGATAAGAGTCTCACGTTAACGCAGCACATTAACGCCGATAACGGCCCAGCACTATTACATACGTAACCTGAGACGTTCCCTTCTGAGGGAACTTCGAACTGCCTCCTCTAGAGGTCGCTTTGGGGAATGGTATACCCACTCCGCCATGCTAAGGGGAGTGCATGCCAAAACCACGGCGAGTACTAAGTACCAACTTTACCATAGCCATGAGATTTGCCCCAAGAATGTCTTGACAACTGTCAGTGACATTATTCCCTTCAGCCAAGGGTCTGAGCTGCATATCCTAAAAGAACTTACCTGTTAAGGGCTGGGCTAGGAAGCCCAAGCCTAGGGCAGGGCTCAAGACTTGGAATCAGAAGACAGAGATTGGCCGGAGGGGATATGGCCAGGTGTCTAAAAACCAAATCAGACCCTGGCCTTCCACCCAGGGGGCTACTGCTGGTTCTGAATAAACCTGCTCAAAGAACTAACTTGACAGATCTTTGATAGCAACACCCTGTACAGAAATGTATCAACAGAGATACATAAGTTGAGTGGAGCCCAAGGCGAGAACCGGGGCCTAAACCAACTCAGAGAAACAGCGTGTAACCCTTACCATACAGGATTTTAGAAAGTGTGCAGAAAGCTTAGCGTGCACACTTACCACAATGTGGATTTTAGAAAGTGCACAGAGGCTCAGCGTGTGCACTTACCATAGCATGGATTTAGAAAAAAACATTGCTTAAGTCCTACGTGACTGAGGTGTGCTTATAGAACAAGATCCGAAGCATCTGCTCACAGATGCCCAAATAGGGAGTGGCGCGCTTGCAAGAGGCCCTTCAGGGTGAGGGGAGCACAGCTAGCTCACCTAATAAGAAACTTGTCAGGGAGGCAGGAGATATTCCAGCTGCCTGGCATGATTGCTATGCGTAGCTCAAAAGAGCAGAGGCCCAACTTCAAAAATAGAAGGGGGACTCAAATGCTCAGATCGAGAGAGGTGTGCTCATGAAACCGCAAAAGGGCACTGCTAAGCTTCACCCACAAGGAGAGCGGCCCAACAGGGAGGGCGAAGAAAGGCCTAACAACCTGAGGCCCCTACTCAATGAAACCCAAACGCTCAATCAGGAGTAGCAGACTCAGAGGCAACCGTCTGAGGCAAGGGGAGCACTGCCAAATAGGGGCAGCTTATCAGGGAATCAGCAAGCAGCCCAACTACCTGATGTCACTGTCACGGAGCTCAAGAGCAGAGGGTTCAACCCCTAGCGAGGGGAGAGAGAAACCCAGCTCGACCGAAGTGACCAATAGCCCAGGGTAGAGGACCTAACACTCATGTCGAGAGGAGGACTCACCCAGTCTGCCCAGGACCGGCGAGCTCAAAGGGACCCTCACTCAGTGAGGGGACCACAGCCAAGAGGAACATCAAAAATGGGAGCCTGCTAGAAGGGGATCACACATTTCTAAGGGAACAACAGGGTCCCAATATAAAGGCAACTGACCAAGGAGGCGACAGAGATGGACCTAACACTTCGTTGTTTGTTGCAAATGGGGTTCTTTGGGAGCAGCGCTCTTGGCTCTCAAGCTGAGGCGGGCCCTACTGCACATACTGGGAGCAGCTCATTGCTAACCCCTTACAGTGAGGGGAGCACTTCTCAGCCAGAATAGAAGGGGTAACCCAGCAGGGCCCAATAAGAGATAGTCCACTGGTGCAGCTGGACAGGGTCTCCTGCTCTCTATTTTGATAGAGAGCGTGGGTCCCGTATACGCAGACCTCGATAGAATCTGATGAAATAGCGGGTCCCAATAACCATTCATGTGTATAGAGCTTACTGCTCCTCAGAGCAGAAGCATACAAATCCCTCTACCTCAGGGAACGCAGTACTCATGAACATATGCTGGAGGCAAAGTCCGAAGAGCACTGGGGTCCGGGCCATCAGTAGGTAGTTCTATGAGACATAGAAACTAGCCAAAACATCATAGGCCCAGCATATGAGACTGCAATGCAACTGCAGGAGGCTCCTACCTAACCTCAGTCAAGAGGAAAGCTTTTCAGGGGAATTAAGGGGAGGAAGATGAGAGCAGATGTAATACTCGCAGAGAGAGTTGAGTAGATGGCTCAGGTTTTACTCTGGTCCAGACATGAGCAATGAGGACGCCTAGTCTGGATCACCTCCCTCAAATCTTGCCTGACACCCTTAGACCCATGCCCCTTTGATGTTCAGGCTCATACCTGGACCTTCTTGGAATGAAGGATTTAAAGGCAGCTGAGCGCGTCTTGGCCTCCTTAAACTTCTCGGCCACCGTCTTGATGGAAGTACAAAAAATTTCAGAAGGGGAAACTGGCGCATCAAGAAGAAAGCCCTTCTCTTTCAACCTGATATCCGCCAGATTCACACCATGGCCGCCATGGATCTGCCAATGGCAGTGGTGGCCTGCTTGGTGGCATGGAGAGCAAGATCTGTTGTGTGATGCAACTCAGCCACCTCATCAGGGGATAAACCCTGTCCTTTATCCAGGTCTTTCAGCAGATCAGCCTGATAAGCCTGAAGCACTGCCATGGTGTCCAACAAGGCTGCAGCCTGACCTTTGCCGCGTATGCCCTGCCATTCAAACGAGATGTACCCTGAAGGGGTTTGGACGGTAGAGAGGGAGCCTTAAGAGAAGATGTCTCCCCCATAGAGAGATAGCATGCCAGTGTCTCTTCAACGGGCATCTTTTTATAACCATTCTCACGCATCCCCTTGATGTTGGCATAACTCATATGCTGGAATCTGTGGATGCGGGTTGAGAATGGATTTTTTCAAGCCTTCTTGATCTCCACATGGAGATCGGGAAGGAATGGAAGGCTCACCTGAGCTGGAGGGCTATGGCTAGAAAGAAAACGCTCATTGAGGCGTCACTTTCTTGACCCACATTCCAAAGCAAGTCAAGCCTCGCCGTGGCATGATCCATAACCTCAAGCAGCTCATCATACACGGGGCAGGAGGATTGGGAGGACTCAGTCTCGACTTCTTGGTCCTCATCTGACATCTCCTGCTCGTCCTGACTTTGAGCCAGCAGAGCACTAGACGCTGTATCAGATGATGTAAGAAAAATAGCATCATCATCCAGCAGCTCACTCTCGTCCATAACTGACGAGCACGAAAGGGAAAGACCCTTTTTTAACTCATCAGCCAGGTCCATCTGTGATCCCCACAATCTCATTTTCCTCTGTGCCTCAGCAGCAGAGGGTCCTGAACCACGGGGAGCCGATGGCTGTCCCTCTTTCCTCAAAAAGAGAGACAAACGAGAGCGTAGCTTTTTCATAGAAAAAAGCTCACAGTGCACACAACCTGCCCTTTGTGCTCTTCGCCCCAAAAAAAGAGATTGCGTGTCATTAGGTGTCAAATAACGAGGAAACGGATTTACACACTTCTTAAATGCCTTACTAGTGCTCCCCAAACAAAACGTGACGTCACAGGCTGTCACCGGCCAATGTTATTGTTGTGTTTAGATGCTTCAGACACCAGCCACGCTGAAGGCGTTCCCCAAAGTGACCTCTAGAGGATGCAGTTCGAAGTTCCATCGGAACGGAACTCAGGAACAGCATTTCTTTGAATTTTATTTTATTTTATTATTATTTTTTTTTTTTATACAAACAATATAAAGGTTTTTACTGTTACTTTTGGACAATTGAATGTTTCCTTGCTTATATAAAAAATATTAATTTATTTCACAAAAAAGGAAGGATAAAAAGAAAGTCAATCTCCCTGACCCCAAACTTTTGGTAAGGCACTACTTTAAAAAAAAATAATAATAATATACAGTTTTCATTGTATATTATAATATATGATAATATATTATCATATTCTGCATGACCATATTCTACAACCCTAATTATCCTACCCAATACCTAAACTTAAGTTAATGGTGGTTTTACTCTAAATTGGATTAAAAAAATAAATTATTTGATAGCAATACCAAGGTCATGGAATTGATTGCTGGGGTGTATGTTAATGATAAATTTTGTGTCTTGAGTGCAATGTAAGTTGCACTGGTTAAAAATTCTGTCAAATTCTTTGCTAAAAATATCAAATATTTTGTCTGTAAATTAGGTTCCCTTCCCTTAGCGTTAGTACATTTTCATGTGACTCATACACTCAGTAATTGTTAACATAAAACACTTTACTAGTCTTTACTTTTTTTGACACTGTATGTGTGGAATATTGTTCTCACACAAGTCAGTTTCTCTTTACATGAGCCATGCACTGCTTGTATGAGTGCAGTACTTCTGAATCTGAGCCGTTTTTTTTTTGTTTTTGGTTTTTTTTTAAGCTTTTTTTAGCCTACACTGTGGGCTAACATTTTACATATGTAACATTTACAGCACTATTTTAAGCTTTACATGATTTTAATTTAAAAATAATCAAAAACTAATTTGCTGTTTTCTAAATAAAACGATTTCCCCAGTTATGTGGGTTATGTCTACCATGGATTTGTTTGGCATATTGGCAAACTCAGGTATTTACAGATGCATTCACAGGTAGTCAGTTATGGTACAACAAAATGCATTTCAGCCCTTTTTTATCAATCAAGGTGAAAGCATCCAAACCTTTTAGCTAAGCTGTCAGGATGTTGCTATGGAAACATATCCTGTAATGAATTAGAGCTCTTTCTGGATGGAGCACAAAATAAGAGAGAGAATAAATGGACTTGTGTGTCCGTGTGTGTGTGTGTGTGTGTGTGTGTATTTGTCAGGCACAAGACCCTGGAGCTCTGGAACAACTGTCCAAAAACATCAGTCGAGTGGGACTTACCAACCTCACGCTGAACTACCTCAGAGTATGTTACAATCACGTATACACACATAAAAACACAACCACTCTCATACAAATGGTACTGTTTTTTAATGTGTTAAACAACTGAGTGTAAATATTATTTTGCTTGTGTGCAGTTGTGTGTGATTCTAGAGCCGATGCAGGAGCTCATGTCTAGGCATAAGACATATGGATTGAGTCCCAGAGACTGCCTGAAGACCTGCCTCTTTCACCAGTGGCAGAGGATGACAACACCACCAGGTCTCTCTCTCTCTCTCTCTCTCTCTCTCTCTCTCTCTCTCACACACACACACACACACACACACACACTCATTGGGTTTCATGTTTTATGGGGACTTCTAATAGGCATAATGGTTTTTATGTACTGTATACCCTATCCCCTTACTGTAAATCTACCTCTCACAGACATCTTTCTGGACTTTTAGATTTTTAAACATCTTGATTCTGTATAATTTATAAGCTGTTACTTAGTATTACTATCCTTGTGAGGACATTTGGTCCCCATAATGTAGGAAATACCTGGTCCACACAATTATGCACATGACAAGTTATTTTAGTATTTTAGTATTACATAAACACTATTATATTTTTTATTAATATTTTGAATTCATATTTTGAAATCTCATAATTCCCATTTTCATTGTAATTTTTGCTCAAGTTTTAGTAATTTTGTTGAGTGTTTTTGTAATTTTTTTTTTATTATTATTATGTACCAAAAACAGTTATTAATGGTTTTAGTTTTAGTTAATTATAACTCTAGCTTCTACATTCTTCATTAGATTTTGTTTCATGTCTCCTCTTAGCTTTCTTTCTCTCTTAAATACAGTCTGTTGTGAAGGATTAATATAGAAACATCAGCATTGTTTAGCTACTCTTTCCCCCCAGCGTTTAATTTCTTTCTGTTGTTCTCCTCTTAAGAGCTACACAATGTCATTAAATTTACAGTAGTTTGTACATTGTAAACATATTTAATATTCCCTATTAACATTTCAAAGTACGGAGCACAGGCTGTTAAGGCTTTTGTGATCTGCAGTAATTAATGGAGGCTTTGACCTTGTGTTATTTATGTGCTATTTTGCTGCTCTTTTTAAAAAAATAACTACCTCCTGCTGCTCTTTGACAACAATTCCTTGTTTTGACTCAACAATAATCTTATTGTTCTTCTCAGGCAACTCTCTTTCATTGTTCCTCTATTTTTCTAATTCTATTTACTGTTTTACATCCTCATTATTATTTACTGAAATGTTCTTATTAATGTTGTTTCTGAAAGATGGTACAGTGGTGTCTTTTGACTGTTATTAATTCCTTTTATTTCAGTTGGACCCTCGCCCAGCTTCAAGACAGAAATATTTCCCTCTAATTCCAAAAAATGTATGTATGCACTTCTATGTGCTTTCATTTTTTACAGTTCCTCAAACATTCTAGCTAGGGTTTCCTCTACACTCATAACTCTAAATATTTAATAATAATAATAATAAAACATTTACTTCAACCTTAACAGGATCAATCAAATAAAAACATCATATTGATGCTTCTAGAATGTTCTGCATTCAAAATTGAACCAACTGCAATGATGTATTTGCATGCTGCATTGTGATTTGTCTTCTTTTTTTGCATCTCTTTGCATGCTGAATTGTGACTGAACTTGCAGTTCCTGCATATATTTAACCGTAAATCTATGTGCAAAACACTGCACTATGGCTGAATTCAAAATAGCATACTGAGGACTATGCTAGTCTAGTATGCTATTCCTAATTCAGCCTACGTGAAAATTCCTGTGTGCAGCTGGCTAAAAAAAAAGACACATACTCAGTGTCATGACAACGGCAAAGCCATTTCATTTTCTCAAAACTGAAGCCTTATATATAAAATGAACACTATTCTTTTGTTGCTGTGTAAGCAGTGGCATTTCCCTCAGGAAAATGCAAATCAAATTGGCTCTGTTCTTCTCTATACATGATAAAAATGTTATCAGAATACCGTTATTTAGACCTCTACCACTCTTTTGTTGGTTTCATTTGCAGTATTGATTAGTGTTTTAAAAGATACAGTATCCTGTGTGTTTGCACTCATCTATTGATCCATCTATCCACCCAGTTTTTAATGGTTTCCAACATGGAATGCAATTCATGGAATGCAATGCTGATTCAATTTGCATTATGCTGCTTTTATGTTTTGAATGACAGCAGAGCCAGCCAAACCAGCAACAAAGAGACGGAGGAGGAGGAACTCAGCTGGTAGCGCGTCCAATAGCAGCACAGGAAACAGCAAGAAGCGCAGCCCAGCCAATAACTTCAGCCTACCATCACAGGTACATCACATCAACATATATGTTTACCCTAAAGCTATGTTCCGAATGGAGATATACCATACTACCGTACTACTCTTAGTATTGCGGAAGTATATAGTATGTATACTGTGGGCAGTATGCTAATTTTCTGTATGCACAAATTAAAATGTGCAACAGCGCTTGCTGTTGTTGAATACTATATCCCACAATGCAATGTGTAAATTTTTTTTTAACCTTTATTAAACCTCTTCAAGAAACCTCTAATAAATTAAAGCAGCATACACTGAAAGAAAAAAAATAAAAATAAATCACAGACAAACACAAAGAACAACAAAATAATTACTTACAAAAAGGTAACTGTGACTTTTTATCTTACAATTACAACTGTTTGTATCAATTTTCAGAATTCCAGTCATTTTTAAATGCCACAAAAATTGGACCAACCTCCATTTCCAGTGTTATGTATAAAGTAATATTAGTTGCAATCTTGAACTCTTTTGACATATTTAATTGGAGTTGATAACTGGACAGCATTCACTGAATAAAATATGAAGAAATCACATGACAATTGTAGACTGAAAAAATGCATACTGTAAAATGAAATACATACTGCACAGTATTCAGTACATAGTATTCCATTCCGAACATACTGTAGACACAGTCACCTACACACTTGCAGGGAAGCAGTGGTCCACACTGAAAAGATCATATAGGAGAGATATACTAAAATTGATTTATGGAGAATGTCTGGATGTCTGTACATATATGTGCATGTGTGTTTGTGTGTGTGAGTGTGTGTGTGTGTGTGTGTGTGTGTGTGTAAAGAAATAACAAAGCAGTATAGAGAGGGAAAGACAGAGAAAGCAGTTTAATAAATTAACCCATCTTATTTTCAGTATTTCATATTGTAATATTTCTATGCAATGTATTATAAAATCAATACCTGAATTACATTGTTTTATTGTTTATAGTAAGTAATAATCAGTTTCCAGTGTGATTGTAATTTATAATGTTAGAGTATTTTTTTTAATATGTAGTCATTTGTCTACTCTGATTAATTTGTTTGTAACTGAGACTAATTAGCCGTAATTGATTTGATGATAATTAGTATTGTCCGTCTCTGGTCCCCAGCCTAAACGTGTCGCCGGGGAAACGAGGGGTGGCGGGTGGCTGGAGGCGGAGCTTAGCTAGGTGAGTGACACATGCAGACAGTTATCACGCAGCATGTGCTGTCTTAACGAGCTACTTAGCAATGCAAATTTGCTTAATTAGCACATATGTTGTTATTTAGGTGTTCTTTATCTAAAAAAAATCTAATTACAGTCTAAAGAGCTAGTGTCTGGAGACGAGTTTGTGTGCATGTGTGTGTATGACTGCATATTTAAAAAAATAAGCTTGTGGGAACGCCACATTAAACTATTTATGTAAAATTATTCCTTATTTCAGAGCTGGGTAGATTACTTACAAATTGTTATCCATTTCTGATTCCAAATTATATGACAAAAATTTTAGTTAGTAACGTAATCCATTACATTAAACATTTCAGGTGATATAATCAGAGTACATTTTGATTGCTTTTAGATTACTTTTGATGTAACTTGTTTTTCACATGGATTTAAATAGGATAATCTTGTACCATATTGATATAAAAATACAAAAGTGTACATACAAAATAAAAAAAGAAGACATATTCCATTCGTGGCAATTAATAACATAAAGTGCATTAAACATTACATTACATAAGGTTTCCCAAACTGGGATTCATAAAGGTACTGCAGGTTTGTGAGTCTAATGAAAAGATAATCATTATTTAAATCATAAAAATTAAGAATTAAAATATATCATTTTAAAATAACAGAAATAAAAATAAAACACTTCCAAAAAAATGAATTATTTTATTTGTTCTGTAAATTAGAAATAATGTGAATTTGTGCATTTTAATGTGTTTGAAAGGCAAAAGCCTCCCAAAGACAAAGCAATACATTTTTAGATAACGCTCTGAGTGATAATGCAAATAAAACTTAACATGCTCATTAGTAGTCGATTAATGTTGAAATACCTGAAATTATTTTTGTAAATCCAGTGGTTAAATGTTGTGTAGCCACCTGACTAATGAGTTGTGTTTGTGTCAATGTCCACAAAACTGGAGACTGTATATATATATAAGCAGTATAGGCTATTTTAGAAAGGAACATTAAAAAGATGAAAAAGAGGAAGTAGGGAGAATCAATAAATTATGAATAATGTGTGAATAATCATGTAATCAATAAATGTAATTTAATTTAATTACAAGTATACTTAATTTTTGTAATCTGATTGCTTAATCCAGATTACATGTAATCAATTACTACCCAGCTCTGCTTATTATGCACATCTTTTTTATTTGATTTTGCACATTCTCTACTGTATGCTTGCATTAACTATATAACAAGTTCAGGATTTGGAAAATAACAGCCATAAATTATTCTGCTTCTGTCTATCTTCTCTCTCTTTCTACTCCCCGGCCATTCTCTCTCTCACTCGACCCCCCGCGTCTCTGTTTACGTCAACTCTCTCTCTCTCTCTCTCTCTCTCTCTCTCTCTCGCTGTAGGATGTGATGGTGGTAGGAGAGCCCTCTCTAATGGGAGGGGAGTTGGGTGACGTGGACGAGCGTTTGATCACACGCCTCGAGAACGAACAGTACGACCCCATCAACGGTCTACATGATGACGGTCTCCATGACTACACCAACTCACCGACGCTTGGAAACGGCAGCTCCTGGAATGACCAGCACCCTAGCAACCAAGACAGTAAGCCTGAAACCATGGCAACGCAGCAGTTGGAGTAACGAGATCTGACATTGGGTAGCTATGACAACGGTGCTGTCAAGGGATGGGGGTATTTTCAACTGTAGAGGAGAAAGTGCAGGAGAGAAGGTGTGTGTGCGTGTGTGTGTGTGTGTGTGCATGCTGGCGGCTATGTTGGTGTGACACGGTATTCCATACTTGACATACAGCTTCAACCATTTAGTTTAAGTATTCCAAAAAAAAAAAAAAAAAAAAAGATACTGCAAGCCTTGTAAATATACAGATCTATCAATTCATTTCATATCAGAATTTTCAACCCTTTTTTAAAGCTCAGTGGATGTCTCGGCTTCATTCTGTACCGTACTGTTTGGTTTCGCTACAACAACCGGATGAAAAAAGTCCCATTGTGAACGCTATAGCGTTTTGAGCATAAATGCAGATATCTTTATTGCTCCTAATTTGAAAGCATATTGTAAAACACATGCAGATTTGTGCTGTTAGTTGTGTATTTTATGTATGGTTTTCAATAATTTGCATTAATAAAATGTGTTTGGTTATGATACCAGGCTCTGTGTGTTTGGTTATTGATATCAATGTAATAAAAAAGCATAATCGAGAATACAGAGTGATTTTCATTGTTATAATCTAAATAAATAAATTGTAAAGCTGTAGGCCTATGTTACGTTCAACTCCATGATGTTAATGCGAAAATAATCTCTGAATCTTTTTCCCCCTCTAGTGGTCAAAGAAACGTGGTGCAACTTCACTGGATGATAGTTCATTTAAAAATGAAAATTCTGTCATTTATTCATCCCTGTGTTGTTCCAAACGTATGACGTTCTTCTGTAACATAAAAAAATATATTTGAGAAATGTAAGCAAAAAGTATTGGTGACCACTGACTTCCAAAAACAAACAAACAAAATATTGGGACATTTCTCAAAAGAAAGTCACATAGATTCAGAACGAGGTGAGGGTGAATAAACAATGACATCATTTTCATTTACATTAACATTTGTGAATTTCTATTATATTATGTATTCTTATTTTGACGATGAGAAGTTCTTTTTCTGTTCTGGCTGTTTCGATCATCTGTGCTCGAGTGTGCGTTGCATTCTGTTCTTTTTGTTGTTGTGTGAGAATGACCATATTTTAATGTTTCTATATTTCTTAATGTTTCTATCACTTAAGAACTGTCAAAACACATATAAGAAGAATAAAATCATTAAACATATTTTAGAGGGGTTGCTTGCATGTGTGGGATATTTACCAGCTGCATTATGGGAATTGTAGTCATCTTTAGTGACGTTTGCCGTGACGCCTGAATGTTGTGTCTGCGGGGAAGATGGCGGACTCAATAGCGGCTGGTCTTGTGGACGAAAACGATACTGAAAATGAGGATAAGGAGAGGGAGAAACGACTCTTCAGTGGCGTCAAAAAGACGGAGAAACAAGCCGCTGCGTCCGACCTTACGGAAACTCTGGGATTTTACGAGAGGAAGGCGCAATGCAAAGAGAGAAAGAGCAATGTGTCAGGTAAGAGTGACAGACAGCGGCTCTGTGCGCTGCAAACACTGTTTTAAACCTAGTGAGCTGTCTAGACAACACGTATGGGCAGACATAAACAGATAGTATTCTGGAGCGTTCTAACGTTTATATCAAACACTGCTTTCCAAGACCATCATAACGTGTGTGTTATGATGCCCATACGTGCTGTCTAGACAGCTGGTTAGGTGGGCAGCTCACTACCATGCTCGTTTAAATACAGACAGACACATAGAGCTCAATGCATCAGTACTGTCTGAAGCATCATCAGTCTCTACAGCTTATTCATCTTTATCAAGATCAGATAGTTCAGCATCTCTCGGGTTACTTAAGGTACCATAAATACCAGTGTGGCTCATGTGACACATTCAGCCTCCTGTATAATGAGACTATCTTTAGAAGCGTCAAGATGTAAATAAAGACCAGAGCTACATCAACTTGTTTCCTGAAGTCATCACCATCATTATAAGTTTGCAGTCGCGTTTATTCAACAAATGAAAGAATATTGTGTATTATATTAATTTAATAAAATTGCTAGTATTATAAGTGAGAATAAAGCTGGTGTGTCAGATCTGTTTACACGAAGCTGCTTAGGAACTGTAACTCTTAATTATTAACATTGCAATGCAATGATTACAGATCATGTTTAACATGCATATTTAGAGATATCATATTCATTTATGAATGTGCATGAATCACTGGTATGTTAATGGGTTATTAATGCAGTTTAGTATAAAGCATGGTTCCTGCAGGGAAAAAAATGTGGGTTACTCTTTATATTAGGTGTCTTTTACTGCTATGTACTTATGTCATACACATAAATAAAATAAAATAAAATATATTAGGTGCAATGTACATATTGTGAAATAAAATAAAATAAAATAAAATAAAAATTAAATAAAATAAAATAAAATATATTAGGTGCAATGTACATATTGTGTTAATGTTGTATTGCAGAACACTGTTGCTGCTATTTAGGTAGCAAACAATAAAGGTCAGGGACAGGTTTTATGATATAGTTGAGTTGGGTCAAAAGAGTAATTATAGATATAATTAAACTGGGGTTTGCAAACCGCTGGGATTCATGAGGGAACTGCAGGCTAGGGTGTTGTAAATAAATGAAAAGCTGATAATTATATAATTTTAATATTAACTTAAAATCTTCAAGTTAATAAAAATACTTTCAAGTTAATATATATATATATATATATATATATATATATATATATATATATATATAATATATATATATAATAATGTGTGTGTGTGTGTGTGTGTTATTTTTATTATTATTATATAAAAAAATATTATTTTTTATATTAATATTAATTTATTATTATTTATTTATTTTTTGCCAGAAAGGGGTTTTGGCTGTCAGTTTATCCAAGCTACCTCATTTTAAATAGACATAATGTATGAAACCGAGAGCCTCTTTTCTTAGTATTTTTTTTTTTTACTTTTGCTAAGGGTTACTTGTCTCAAGCTATTAAAGGTTGTCATGAAGACATGTTCATTGGATGATACATTTAGTCACTTTGTCATACAACCCAGTTATAAGACACTTACACACACAAGAGAAGCTGTTATCTCTTTATTTCTCTCACTCTTTCTGTCCACTCTCTGTGTTTGTTTTCCCATTTAGTCTGTTCATCCTCAAGTTTATCCTTCTATAATGCTGTTAAAAATAGAAAGTAATGTGTGTGTTGGCCACAGAACTCATTCACGATGTGTGCTGTTCATCTGTCTTGCTCTTATCACAACACATTTGGCCTTAGGTCAACATAAACATGCCCTAAAAACAGTCCAGTACTTTCTGTTCTGCTTAAATAGAACATCCACTGATCTCTGCTCTGCTGTAAATCAAGTGTGTTACCAGTGTGTACATAACAGCTGTGTCAACTGTGTTCCTAGTCAAAGCTTTTACTGCTTTAATATTATAAACATAATGCAAAGACAATTTGCTCATTGGGCCTTTGTGAAAAGGTTGCTTAAATTAGTTTTTAGGTTTGTACAATGATCTAGAAAATCTAAAAATTAAAATTTGACCTTTAAATAAAGTTTTGAAAAATGTAAAATAAAGAATGATGAATTATTTAAATGAACACCCATTTTATTTTTTGTTTTGCTTTGTTTTGACCTTTCTACATTATTGCAGATTGTAAAAGAAAAGTGTCATTTAAAACACGTAATTATTTTGCTGGTAGAATACAAACATCATGAGCACTAAATAAACATATAAAAATTAAAACAGGCAAAGTTTTAAAATAGAGAACAGTTCAAAGTATTTTGCTAATTTGCTTGTTTCAATTGGCAAATGATCTAAAATTTAAAGTATCTTATATTGGAAAACTAAATTCTAAATAAGTATTTATTACAGCATTTTCACAAGAGGAGACTTCTGAAACCCACTTTAGGTTACCACTGTAACTCTCTGTATTTTATAATGGTACATGTTTATTTGCTGTATGCATATGAAAGAAATGAGCAGCAGTTAATGCTGGTACACTCGTTTATTCAACCTCTTTTTTTTCTCACACACACGGGTTTTGAGCTTCCATCCTTTACATTTCTGTGTTTACAGGATAGTGCTAAATAATGAGTAAAATGGTTTCATTGTGTTGGACTACACATTCATGTGTGTGTTTATTTGTGTGCAGATCTCTCTCTTGTAAGGTTTATTAGTGCTGAGTTGACTAGAGGATATTTTCTGGAACACAACGAGGCCAAATACACTGAGCGGAGAGAGAGGGTCTATACCTGCCTGCGTATTCCAAAAGAACTGGAGAAGGTACCAAACACAAATGCATAGTCCATAATACACACTTACATGCACTCATCTTTTCTGTACAGTATCCTTAATTACTCTGTGCATTAAACCTGATGTTTGATTTATCTGCCACCAAACAGAAATGCAAAAACAATGATACATGTATGTACTGTATGTGTGTCAGCGTTCTTAAATGGATAGTTCAGTTTGGCAAGTGGTGCTTTTTTAGTAATTTTGGAGCCTTTGAAGTAAGTTGTACCACATACCACATGCAGGACCAGGGCATGACTGATCTCTCTTTTTTTTCTCTGTAGCTGATGATGTTTGGGTTTTTCCTGTGTCTGGATGTGTTTCTGTACGTGTTCACTCTGCTGCCCCTCAGAGTGCTGCTGGCCCTGATCAGACTGCTGACACTGCCCTGCTGTGGCCTCAGGTAATACACACGCTATTCTCAGGATTTACGTGGAGGAATATTCCCAAAAGTAGTACTTTCATAATATTCTGATAATCTTAACAGGTTGAAACATCTGAGCTGTCCAACTTTTTCTTTCAGTGTTATTACATACAAACACCCACCCACACACCCTTAAGCCCAGAATGATTGTGCATATAGGTGTAGCTGCTGTTCACTGTATATTCTTCTGCCTGCAGGGCTAGTATATGCCCCTACTGCAAAAAGAGCAGGTATGCAGAAAAAACGACTGCAGCTGCTTTAAGCACACACACCCATGCTGGTATGATTGCAGCGGCTGTGTTCAAACACACATTCATACACACACACACTAGTCTTCAGTTGCCATAGCTGTCTAATTTTGCACTGTTGTGCTTTGATTTCTCCCTGGAGTACTAAAATCATCTGAGATCATTCCCAGAATTCTCCTGTTCTTCTTTCAGTGTTCAGGGTGTACTTGCATGATCGGTCACAGGATGGCAGTGTGGTTACGTTCAACAAGCGAATGCTGTGATAGGAGGAGAAACAATACTTAATGCAATAAATAATAATGCAGTATGTCATAAATAACATCTGATAATGAAACTTCAGTAAATTGCATTCAGTGCATGCATTACAATACCTAATGAATTATACATCATTTCTTGTACAAAATATAATTGGCAGAAGCCAATTATGTTTAAAGGAATGTAGATTCTATTTACAGTTAGAGTAATTAGTTGTACATACTGTTAGCACCCAAGTGTAAATACTAACACAGTGTGTATTTTGTTTAGTAGCAAGCACTTAGTAGTATAATAAGATTTTAGATTTTTTCTTAATAAGGTACTCTCATTCTCACCAAGGCTGCATTTATTTGATTAAAAAATACAGTAAAAACAGAATGCTAAATTACAAACTAATATAATTTTTGTATTTCAAAACATTAAAAAAATTTTTTTATTATTTTTTGAAATATAAAGCTGTTCTAATGCTCTAAAGATTTGGTGCTCAAGAAACATTTTTTATTATCAATAGTTCTGCCAATTTTTTTGTGGAAACCATGACAATAGAACGTTCAAAAGTACAGCATTTATTTAAAATAGGAATGTTTTATAACATTGTATTTTTATTTATTTATGTATTTATTTTTAAAGAGTTCAGGTCATTTATACAAAAATACCAGTGCATATGCTCTACCCGCCAGGCACTTCGCCATAATTAAATCAGCATTTTTGACAGCTATTTCGGTGCAAATAGCTATCTAAATCCAGTTCTTGAGCCTGTGAATGTAAAGCTTGTTATATTGTTCTTGTCAGTAATCCAATGGATTACTGCTCTTAGACTTTCTAATGGCATTTTGTGATTTCAGCATATTTATGTAAATAATTATGTGTCATACCAAAACACTCAATCATGAATTGTTTCATATTTATTACTTTATCATTTAGTAAAGCTTGTAATGGTATTGTTGTTAGAGAAAATAATTCCACTTTGTAAATATTTTAATTATATTTGAATTACTTGCATCAAATTATTATATAGTTTAGAATAAATTAAATATTTCAGTTTAAATATACAAAATATTTAAATGCTGTGTATGTGTTTGGGTACATTTACACTGCTGATCTTTTCTAGCATGATGCATGTGCCACTGAGTGTGTGACACAAGATCACTAACCCAGTGGCTGTGTGTGGAAGAAGATCTAACTAATAGAAGAACTGCTTTGTGATTATAATCAGTTACTCTTTCATTGTGTAATGTCTATGGAGCCAATTTAACCTGAAGATCTTTTTTTCTCGTTTGTGTGTGTGTTTGATCTCGTATATTTGTGATTTTCTGAATGTGTGTGTGTGTGTGTGTGTGTGTGCAGTGGATCTCGTATATTGCAGCCTGCTCAGGTGTGTGATGTTCTGAAGGGTTTCATCATGGTTCTGTGTTATTTCATGATGCATTATGTGGATTACTCCATGATGTACCACCTGATCCGGGGTCAGTCTGTCATAAAACTCTACATCATCTACAACATGCTGGAGGTACAGTATCACAACACTCACATTTGTTGCTATTATATTAACAGCTATTTGAATGAACATTCTCTGTTTCTCCTCTAGGTGGCAGATCGCTTGTTTTCATCTTTCGGTCAGGATATTCTGGATGCTTTGTACTGGACTGCCACTGAACCTAAAGAGAGAAAAAGAGCTCATATAGGAGTCATCCCACATTTCTTCATGGCTGTTCTCTACGTCTGTATCCTTCACACTTGCTTTGTTTCAAATGCCAAATAGTCAGATGTAAATAAAGATCGTTTTATATAGATTTGAATAATTAAATATTCAAACTAAGAATTTAAAGAAATAAAATGATAATTTATAATATTTTTGCATATATTAAATATAACGTGTGAGTAAAATTAATACTAAAAATGAATACACTGATAAATACAAAACTAAAGATTTTGTTACTTAAACTCTACAGCTTCAAGTTCTGCATGAAATCTATTTAACTACACTGAAACTGCGCAGTTGCATTTATTAATTGTTTTATTATTTAATTTAAATTCAAGTTTTGTGTCATATTTGATGTATTACAATCAGTCATGGGTAATATTTTTCCTTAATTAATAATCCAGTTCTACATGCCATTCTGATTATGGTCCAGGCCACCACTCTGAACGTGGCTTTCAATTCACACAACAAGTCACTACTCACCATTATGATGTCTAATAATGTGAGTACAAGCAAACTACCTTGACAGTAACATTGTTTATTTGGTTAAATTAAATTAAATACACTACAAATGATCTTAATTTCTGCATCTTAGGGTGCGTTCACACTTGTCATGTTTGGTTTGATTAAAACAAACCCTGGTGTGTTTGCTCTGTTAGTGCGGTTCCTTTAAGTGTGAACGCTGCCATCTGAACCCTGGTCCACACCAAACAAGCGGACTGAGACCACTAAAAAGATGGGTCTCGGTCCGCTTCCAAATTAACTCTGGTGCGCTTTGAATTGAATATGAATGCAACACGGACCAAATACTTCTAAACAAACCAAAAACAGGAAGTAATGACAAGATGCGATGTTATGCGACATGATTTGACGACACGGTGTAACCAAAACAAAATGAGCAGAGGGCAAAAGTGGAGCAGCGATGAGGTAAAGTGCCTTTTCTGAGCTCCTTGAGAGTTTGCAGGTGGTAAAAAAAAATTATATCATGTACACGCAAGAATGAGCACATTTAGTCCAGCAGATGGCATTAAATGTGTTTGACTTAAAACGAGAACTAATATAAGTCTCTGATGTCCCCAGAGTGTGTATGTGAAGTTTTAATTTTTATAGCTTGTTAAAATGGGCACTTTTATGGTATGAGCCAAAACGAGCCGTTTTCGTGTCTTTTCCTTTAAATGCAAATGAGTTGGTGCTCCGGGGAAGAGGGCGGAGCTTCAAGAGCTCAGGCTCCCGCAATACCGGTGCTAGCCTTTACAAATAAACACTCCACTATTAGTACACGCCTGTTACCTTTACAGAAAATGCACTTGATTTAAAAGTCAGCCATCTGATTGTACTGTGCAAAAAAAAATGCACTTTATGAATTACACAGACAGGACCATGGCGCGATAAAAAAAATAACTCATGGCGCCATCGCATGCTATTACAAACTTTATAAGCCCCACCTGTGATTATGAGCTCAACTAATTCCAGCAGTCAACTTCACATTGCTTTTTTTGTATGCAATTTTAACACCCACTTTCCTATTCACGATCATTCTGGTAGCACATGAAGGCAGCGTCAGTGAAAACAGACAGACAATGGTAGCTTTAACAACATTAGCCTTACAGAGTGCCAAGAAGCTCTTTCAGAAAGACAATTTGGAAAACTAACGAGTAATACTTGCTTCTTCTGGAGGTTTAGATGGATCACAAACAGTTTCCATGCTTAAGGAGCAACTTTTGTGTAAAACCTGCTTTATACTGACCCTCATTCACAAAGCAGTCCGGTGTAAATGATTCGTGTAGACATAAACATATTTTGGTAGAGTTGAGGGAGCATTTTCTTCAAAAACAAAATGAATCCATCTTGTCTTCAGTGGCTCAGATTTCTCAAGTAAACAAAGACAGACATTATAAAAAACACATCCAACTACATAACACCTAAAACGCTTGGGAGACATTCTCGTCAGGGCAGCAATGGCGGACTGTATACAACTCCCTGTGAACTCGCTCAGGGTGGTTCTATGTTAAAACAGCAGTGTCTGTCAACTTTCGTGGGCTGGGCCTGTAACTGATGTGACGTCACATTAGCAGCAATGCTGAAAAACAGGTCGTTGGGAGACAATGCTTATTACTTATGGGGATTAAGAAAAAAATACACACACTGTCAACACACATTAATGTCCAAACAACATGTGAAAGAATGAATGAATTTTGTATAATAGGTCCCCTTTCAATTTATTTTTAAACAAATGGTGGGGAATGCCTGAGTCTAACACACTTTTTGTTTGGGGTGTTCAGTGAATTCCGTCATGATATATACGTCATTCAAGCCGACCCCTCACTGCTAAAAAACCCCACATATCATAACATTATCTAATTTGACCAAGACCAAATGAACCAATCAACAAATCCAAACGCACCAAAACACCAAAAAAACAAAAAAACAAAACAAATAATGACTTCGTTGCTGTATATTACCTTAAATGAAGGAACACACACTTTCATGCCTGCTTTTGTGGGGTTATATTGATGTGTTGTTTTTTTCTCTATATAGTTTGTTGAGATCAAAGGAAGTGTATTCAAGAAATTTGAGAAAAACAACCTCTTCCAAATGTCCAACAGTGGTAGGTCCATATATATATATATACATACATATACATACATATTATATATATATATATATAGTTAATGAAAACATGTTTGTCTCAAATTGTCTCTGATATATATATATATATATAGTTAATGAAAACATGTTTGTCTCAAATTGTCTCTGATGAATTGTCTCACTCTTCCTTTCTGTCTTTCTCACTATAGACATTAAAGAAAGATTTACAAACTACACACTCTTACTAATCGTCTGTCTCAGAAACATGGAGCAGTTCTCCTGGAATCCAGGTATTCAGTTAACAACTGACTCATTTCCGAGTTTGTGCATATACATGACATTGATGTGTGTATTAATCATTGTTTATTGGTTATAGATCATCTATGGGTATTGTTTCCAGATGTTTGTATGGTGATCGCCTCAGAGATAGCAGTGGATGTTGTCAAACATGCCTTCATCACAAAGTTTAATGACATTACAGCAGATGTGAGTTCAAGTTATTGTTGTATTCTTCAAAAGGTAGTATTGTAGCTACAATATTTCAGTAACAAACTACCATAATATGTATTGTACCAGTACTATTAGCTTCACCAAAATGTTGAAATTTTGTAGTTTAATTTACACTACTGATCAAAAGTTTAGCATATTGATCATCAAAAAATACTAAATACTGTAATAGTGGGAAATATTATTACAGTTTAAAAGAACTGTTTTCTATTTCTATTAGTATCTAGATTTTTTTGTGTAATATTAAACAAAATTAAATAACATAAATAATAATATTTAATAATATAAAATTAAATAACAAAACCTAAAAGTTAAAAAATACACACTACTTCCTGTCTGAGCTAGACATTTTCTGTTAAGATATTGAGACAAATTTAGTTCAAATATGAACTAAATATGAACAACACTGAATGAACTAAAAATTAAATCCTTTAACTTGAATGCAGTAGTGATTGTGGACTTAGTTTAAAGGGAAGGTTTGTAAGCTAAGCTAAGAAAAACAGCTTGAGAACTATGACATGACCTATTTACTGTAAACCAAAGGGCTTCCCCATTCTGGAATGTTCTTTCTGTCTAAAAAAAACAAAAAAACAATCCCAGTCAAGAGGAAGTCTTTACAAAGAGAGACAGGTTTCCTTTGGGAGTGTGTCTGAAAATCAGCACCGCTCTCAGTGTCTTGGATAACCCTGACAGATCCACTGACCCAAATCTATCAGCACACACAGAGCCAGCAGTGGAACTCTCTTTAGCAGTGGGGATAGTTTCACACATTCTGTCCACTGCAGGGCACCTCTACTGTTGACATACTCATAAGATGAAAGATAAGTGACACTTCAAACAAAACGGTCCTTAAATATGGTTCTGAAAGAGGCAAAAGAGAGGGAAAAGATGAAAAAAAAAAAATAGGGGCAGAGCAGGCAAAATACACTGTGGATGGGGGGTAGAGAGATATGTAACGACAGAAAGAGGAGTTACTGGCAGGGATTAGAGACAGATCTGCTTAGTTTAGGCAGGAAGATTAGTGTCACAGCACTCACATGCACACATTTCTCTCTCGTATAGTATCTTTCCTAGAGGTGGACACTAGCATTTTTTTTTTTAATAATTTCTAGCAATTATATGCTTACCATATTCAATATGCCTATTAATGTTAAAGAAATTGTTTATTAAATTATTATAATTAGTTTAATTAAGAACCAGAATTTCTACCAAACTCTAATTGTCATTAAGTACACTACTGTTTAAATGTTTGAGCTCAGTTAGATTCTTTATTTTTAAAGACGTTTAGCAAGGGTGCGTAATGTAAGGTCCACGCACTTGGTCCAATGGAGGAATCGAGTGCTGGCTGAAGGTTT
Organism: Cyprinus carpio; assembly: GCF_018340385.1. Lineage (NCBI taxonomy): Eukaryota > Metazoa > Chordata > Actinopteri > Cypriniformes > Cyprinidae > Cyprinus > Cyprinus carpio. The sequence goes on along the minus strand of NC_056597.1, from coordinate 2,047,947 downwards.
CTTGTGTGTTTGGTCTTTTCAGCGTGCAGAGTTATTCAATTTAAGTTAAACTCAAATCTGATTCCATTTTATTATCTTATCTGACTCCATTTTAGTATGACCTTGAATTTAGGTTGAAAGGCAAATTGGTTGTTTGTCTGTCTCTAATTATTCTTCTGACATTTGATTATTCTAGTTAACACTATACTTTATATTTGCTCTTTCATTAGGAATCTATGTCGCTCAGCGTGCCTCAAGTCGGCCGTTCTAACATTACGTGAACCCCACAATCTCAAACTCGCCAGTCTGATCATTAGCCAGAGGTTATGACTAATACTATTTGATAGGTCGCCCGTGCTTACCATTCTTTAAATAGTATTTCTGTTTAGTCCCCTACAGTTACCCATGTACAACTTAGTTAAAGCTCAAAACAATAATCAGTGGTTATGCTAGAACACTTTGTCTAGCCCCTGACAGTTATATAACTACGTACAACTTAACTAAAGCCGAGACAATAATCTGCGTTTATGCTAGTACCATGAAATATGTTAATATTTCAATAGTATTTTTATCTAGCCACAATAGTTAAAATAACTACATACAACTTGAATAAAACTCAAACAATAATCAGCGGTTATGCTAGTACTATGAATTATGTTAATATTTCAATAGTATTTTTATCTAGCCCCAATAGTTAATATAACTACGTACAACTTAATTAAAGCTGAGACAATAACCACCGGTTATGACCAGTACTATATCTAGCCACCCCCCCCCCCCCCCCCATAGTTAATGCAACTGAGTACAACTTAGCTAAATTCAAGCAGTTAGTCAGAAATCTAGAATCTCACCTGATGTGCCCCATGCTCCATCTAATCTGAGATCTAGTATGCACTTAACCCTGGACGCAGATTTGCGGAAACATATGCCTTCACTTAATCTACTTGAGAAAATAATTTCAGAGTAACTCAGGTCCTAGACCCCGGTTTACAACTCAGTGGGAACAGAAGGTAATTTACATTGAAAATCCTGAAAGAGGGCACTCTCATTACAGTAAGCAAAATATCTCTTAACTCTTAGGATCTTTATTATCTTTTAGTCTACTTTTGTAAGATTGAGACCATTGTACCAGTCGCCCTGAGACAATTAAAATGACACCAAACATGACTGTAAATATCACTTGCATTCATGTAGAACATTATATTCTGCTATTGACAGTTCTGAGTGAGCTGGGTGAAGGGAAGGATGGGTGAGGGGAAGGAAGGGGATGAGGAGGAACCAGTGCATATGTGAGAGGCATTTTCCTGCATTTTCTCTCAGTGAGATGTGGGAACAGATGTCTGTATGTTAATGCACTGTGTGTCTATTGTATGTCTCAGAAAATCAAAGTGTCTGAGGTTCTGTAATTCTTACAATGAAATTGATCAATAGTGACTTTTGTAATTTAACAAAAGAATTCTATTTGAAATAAACACAGTTTAGGAAGATGCTGCATGACATTTTTGCTGGTGATGATGAGTAAAAAAGGTCTTTGTGTTTAAGCTGTTCCACAGCTAGGGCTGATGGCTGCAGCCTCAACAGTATGTCATCTAGGCCTTTTTCTTATGTGGCCGCTGCAGCACTGGCTAAAAACCTGTGTCACATTTCATGCTTGGTAAACGGGTCTATTGTGCAACTTTGTGACACGTGAATGCTTGAATGTTAGATCTCCCTGGAAAACCACAGCTCTGTGAGAACTGGGTGTGATAATGGGAGAGATATTCAGATGAAATATCTATCATGATGGATGCATCAAGCATGGGCTGGGGAGCCCTTTGCGATGCTGTCAAGGGCAGGAGGATAGACCTCGAGGAGTGGAGAATACATTTTTAGAAGTGGATCTGATATGGAATATCATTTTTTTTTTTAGCATCAACAGAGAACACTCATGTCTGCTGTTATTCTCCTTCACGCAGTCAACTCTAAAGGTCATTGCACACTGATTTGATTTTTTGCATCCGTAGCAAGCATTTTTAGAGGTGTTTTGACAACTTTGACAACCACTGAAGAAACAAAAGCCAAAATGGTATGCTGGTTTCAATGCCTTGTGTGCACCTTTCCGATGCCACAGTTTGGTGTGTGTGTGTCCATACCATAGACATACTGCCAGTCTCTGTTCAGGAACAATTGGTTCATGGAAACTGGTGGTCTTCTTTTAAATATGTGGCTCTAGTATTGCTACCAAGGCATCAAAATTGCTTGGGATAATCCCACAGCTCCTTGATGAGGTGGAACTCTCCTTCCTCTCTACATGATCTCCGTATTAGATGGACCCAATATTTCCTCTTTCTTTTTTTAATTGGACCAAAGAAACAAAATCTCTTCTGTTACATATGTGGCTCTAGTATTGCTACCAAAGCATCAAAATCCTGGAGTAAACTTTGAATCGCTCGGGATAATGCCACAGCTCCTTGATGAGGTGGAACTCTCCTTCCTCTCTATGCAATCTCAACATTAGATGGACCCAATATTTCCTCTTTCTTTTTTTCTTTTTAAGAAAAGAGAGGACAAAAGAAATCATTTGCACTGCTTGAAGGCTGCATTTTGTATTGTTTTGCGAATTTTTTCGTGACTGATTAATTAATATGCATCGGACTCAGTGTGTAAGGTTTCTATGCGTGACAAATTTTTAGGATGATGCATATGAAAAAAAAAGCATACAAATTTTTTTGACTCAGTGTGCATAGACCTTAAGTATGAATTCCCACCAGTGAAATTCTTACATCAAGTAGTGTGCAAGATCAGGGAGAAGAAGGAATCTATTCTTTTGGGCTGTTTCACTGAGAGATCTTCTATCACAAGCGGGGGGCTCAATCTGGCACTCTTACACAGAGTTGTCGAATTTGCATTTTTGGCAATTCAGTAGAGCACACCAGTATCAGATGCACTTCTGCAATGCATGTTGAGTACATGTTGAGTACCCCTTCTATGAGGTGCTTCTATGCCCATAAATGGAGAGTCTTCAAGAGCTTGCGTGAAGCAGACCCTGTGAATGGTCCATTATCAGTTATTCTGTCTTTTCTACAAGAGCAGGTAGATGGTGGCCATGCTTCTATGCTTAAAATGTGTGTAACCACTATAGCTATAACTTTTCATGATGAAATTGATAATCGTCCGATAAGAATGTTTTGGTGATCAAATTCTTGAAAAGTGCAAGAAGCTGAATCCTGCCTACCGTTCCATGGTACCAACTTGGGATCTAGCTCTGGTCCTGAAAGATCTAACAGGCCCTCCATTCGAGTCACTTCAGTCTGCTACCTTAAACACGCTCTCCCTTAAGAAAGTTCTCTTACTTGCCCTCGCATCAGGTATAAGTGAGTTGGGGACATGCACCCTTTATCAGTTCATGAATCCTGCATACAGTTTGGCCCAGGTGACTGCAGAGGTAAATAAAGGTGCTCTTAATGCTATTCAGAGCCCAGGTTATAACTTTGTTTGTTCTCACTCCAAAAGAGCCAGCCACAGGAGATACTATTTTTGCAGTTACTATGTACTGTATGCGCATTGCGTGTTTATTTTGAGCACTCTAGGCCCTTTAGAGCAGCTTTTTGTGTGCTTTGGCAACCACACTAAAGGCCAGCCTGTTTTAAAGCTGAGACTGTCTCACTGGATTGTTGATGTGATAGCTCCCATCTTACAGCTCTCAAAGCTCTAAATATCCTTTAGGGGTTTGAGCCCTCTCCACACAAGGTATGGCTTTCTCTTGGGCATGGGCAAGTGGACTGTCTGTTTGCTGAATACTTTTGCCAGATTTTACAATCTGGGTGTTTCTTTGCTATCATCTCAAGTACTGTCAGTATAGGAGAGCTAGTTTTTTATGGCAGAGGTTATGTCTAAAGCTGTTCTGTCACACATTTACTTTGTTCTTAGAGCCTGTTTACATCTGGTCACTTAAGATAGCTATCCGATTGTGAAAAGACCAGGTGTAAATGCCTTCCGGTGTGAATGCATCTATTTTTTTTAAACATATTTTTGCTACTAAAGTTTAATTCAGAGACTATTAAAAGTGAAGAGACAGGGAGGTATTGTGAATCTGTTTGTCCTACAACAGCCAATGGCCAATACAACAACGTGGTTATGCAAAGCTGCCCGACCTCTCTGACATTAATTAACTTTGTCAGTCTGTCAGTTAGTCAGGTGTCAGTTAGTCAGGTGTTAGATAGTGAAGAAAAGATTATTTATTATAAGATAAGTGTTTTCTGCACCACCATGTGAGTTTACAGTCTGAATTGAATATCATGAGCTAAAAGGGCCAGGACTACAAACATACAGCGCAATCTGAGTAGTCTGTTACATGAATGACTCTTATGAACTGGCTCTTTAAAGGGGTCATATAATGCGATTTCAATTTTTCCTTTCTCTTTGGAGTGTTACAAGCTCTTGGTGCATAAAGAAGATCTGTAAAGTTGCAAAGACTAAAGTCTCAAATCAAAAAGATATTCTTTATAATAATTAACAGTCAACCACACCCAACAAAAACGGCTCATTCTAACACGCCCCCACATCTCTACATCACTATGTGGGAAGATTTGCATAACGCCGCCCAAATGCTCACGCAGCGAAAGAAGGCATAACTTTATTCTCTCTGTTGGCCCAGCTGCCATGTTGTGGAGTCGCTGTGTGTTTCGTTTAAGTGAAACTTTGTTTGGCCTTCCAAAAGAGGAAGTAACTAGAAATCAGTGGTTCAAGTTTATTTCAACACTGTTCCAGAACAGTCTAAACCAAATATTCCGATGTGTGCTGCACATTTTATGAAGTATGAGGACTGTTTCCTGAACCTGTAGCCTGCAATGTTTCTGAGGCACAACAGCTGTTTCTATAAATGATGATTCAAATGTGAGTTTTGAGCAGTAGAGAAGGCTTGTTGTTTCTCAGATCACAAATGCACACATGGTTTTATGTTTACGCAGTGCGATACGTAACGCGTAAAAACACAGTACAAGTCATTATAATCAGTAATTATGTCCCCACTGGATGCAACAAATGCCTTGTTTGTAATGGGTTTTATTTGTTTCGTCTCGTCTAGTGATGTCCAGATTGCGAACGAATCTTTCTATTTAACCGGATCTTCTTAGTGAACCGAACCAGTTCACCAAATCTATCTGAATTGTTTGAAACGGTTCGCGTCTCCAGTACGCACTAATCCACAAATAAGTTATTCGGTTTATAAACGTGCCTTACACTCCCTCTGATGCAAAATAAACCAATATCTCGAGTTATTCAGTTACTCCTAGCTGTACATTGACTGAACTGCTAAAAGAGAACCGATGATGGGATGTGCACGAGCAGAGCAGCTGGACTGAGTCTCATGCTGCTGGCCTGTGAGACGGCATAGTATATGTTAAGGGGCGTAACATTTCCGTCAAACGCTTGAGGCATTCGGCCAATCACAACGCACTGAATAGCTGGCCAATCAGAGCACACCTTGCTTTTCAGACCAATAAGCTTTGTAAAAATCAATGCGTTTCAGAAGGCGGGGCACAGAGAAACTATAATGTACATTATATGGAAAATAATGTGTTTTTTGAACCTTAAACCGCATAAAAATATTGCATTACACCAAATACACACAAAAACATATTTTTAGCAGCATCATATGACCCCTTTAATGAATTATTCGAAAAGACTCTTGAGTTTTTTTGATGGACTCATTCTAATGAATCTTTCACTGAATCTTTTAGTTAACTAATTTAATATTTGACTCTTGAATTACTGAACTGCAAGTCATTATTACTTTTAACTATGTGTGTGTGCAGGTCTATAGTGAATACAGAGCGAGCTTGGCATTTGATCTGGTCAGCAGCAGACAGAAGAACGTAAGTGCATGTTCATTTTAGCATATCAGAAATCCTTTTGAAGCAAGAATCAATAATAAAACAATAATCGTCTGAACATTTATGTCAAAATGTCAAATTATGTATCAAAATGATTTCAACAAATGGCTTGTCTATTGTTCATGGTTCTAATTACATTGACTTAATTTGAAGAGCCTTTTGTCCAGCTTTATTAATAAGATGCTGATATTTGTGTGTGTTTTCCAGGCATACACAGACTACAGTGACAGTGTGTCTAGGCGGATGGGCTTCATTCCTCTTCCTCTTGCTCTACTGGTAACCTCCCTCCTTAATTTTATAATAATCACAATACTTAATCTGTCATACAGAACAAAGTAAAAGCAGAAACAGAAATCCATTGTTTGGAATAATTAGCAATTTGTCATTTTGCTCTTGTTAACATGCATTACTGTTCTGTTTAACACATAAAGTGACTGCTAGACTGACAGCTGACATTTATTTACACTAGCTAAAAGCCATTTACCATGAAGGAACTGTGATGTGTAGTAACGTGGTATAACAGTTATACTCATGTAGTATGTGATTGACAGTTGATCCGGGTGGTGACCAGCTCGGTGAAGATCCAGGGCTCTCTGTCCATTGTTTGTGTTGTGCTCTTCTACCTGGGGTATGAGTTCACATTTTTTAATAAACTTTAGTATAGGGACCATTTTCAAACTTTTAACCAGTTGCTTATTAGCATGCCTATAATTAATTGGCTGTTTAAAAAAAATAAAAAAAGTGACATGACATACAGCCAAGTATGGTGACCCAAACTCAGAATTCGTGCTTTACTGGTACTTATAAAGCACATATTCTGCATGACCATATTCCACATCCCTAATTCTACCCAATACCTAACAACTACTTTACCAACTATTAAAAACCAGCAAATTATGAGTATGAGGCAAAAGTTGTAGTTAATGGTTTGTTAATGGCGAGAATTAGACCTTAAAATAAAGTATGACCAACTTTTTTATTTTCAAAAGTTTGGCATTGCTGTGATTTTTCTTTAAAAAATGTATACTTTACTCAGCAGGGCTAGATTTAAATAAATAAAAATGACAGTAAAGACATTTATAATGTTGGAAATGATTTCTGTTTCAAATAAATAAATAAATAAATAAAGTCCTTCAAACTTTTTTTCATCAAAAGAAACTATTTCCACGCTTCATTAAGCAGCACAACCATTTCCAACTGGAATATTAATGCTAAATGTTTTTTTTTTTGTTCGGTTTTTTGTTTTTTGAGAGTACTAAAGTAATGGCTGCTGAAAATTCAGCTTTGGCATGACAGGAATAAATTCCATTTTAGAATAAATCAAAATAGAAAACAGTTAATATTTTGAAATATAACTGTTTCAATATAGCTTTGTTGAACATAAGAATCCTTTTTCAAAAAATTTGACCAGTGGTGTATATGGTCTGAATGTTGTGCTGAGCCTGAGTGTTTGTGTGTGTTTATTCAGTATGATCACCCTAAAGGTGCTGAACAGTATTGTGTTGTTGGGGAAATCCTGTATGTATGTGAAAGAGGCAAATATGGAGGAGAAGCTGTTTCAAAATCCCCCCTCTGCAGCTCCCAGCAGAGGGTCCAGCAGAACCCACCGTACCAAACATACACGTGAACCACCAGGTAACACACATGCACATCTTCTGACCCACATAATAGAGAGAGGCCTGGTAATAGACAGAAAATAGTTTGCAGAGTCAAGGTTTTGTTCTCACTAACCCATTGTGTCCATACCCCTCTAAAGGTGAGCCAGCGGAGGAGGGCATGTCTGCATCAGTCACCACTCAACCCACCCAAAGGGATGAATGCCCCGCCCCTCAGATCCCCACCAGCGAATCAGATCAGTTTCTCACCACGCCAGATGAATCAGAAGAGAAAAGCCTTATTCAGGACGATACCGAACTTAAACACGGAGCGCCCAAAAAAGACTTGCTGGAGATTGACCGCTTTACTATCTGCGGTAACCGTATCGACTGACATTAGCGCGCACCTTCAAGTTTAAGAGTGATGTCAGGTATGCACTGAAATGCCCGCCTTCTCTGCCAGCTTGATTTGTTTGACATTTGAACCTGAGTTCGTTGGAATGGGACAGCGAGAAACTGCAGGATATTTATTAATAAGCGATGCACCTAATTTATTTAAGACTTAAACACACTTATACACAGAGAATCACACCAACGCACACCGTTTTAACCAATTGGAATCCACCCAGTGACGTTTCCACGAAGATCTTGGTCTGGGATTGATTGTTTTCCTAAATTACATACTCGGAAGATTCCATACATTTGATGGTCACTGTACTTACCTTTCAAAGGGGGCATCCAAAATTCTTAGATTCCATACATTACTTATTGTTTTCCTAAATTACATACTCGGAAGATTCCATGCATTTGTGGAAGAATAGTAATTCTTAGTTGTTGTTTTTTTCTTCCCTTCCCCTCAAAAGACTTTTAGTTTGAAATATTACTATGTTCATTGTCAGTCAGTACTGAAATGCAATAACAGATGTGTTCCGCAGATTGTATCTTTGAGTGAAAGCAGACAACAGGCTAAAATACCGTATCACTATTTTATTTATATTTTTAAGAGAGTAAAAATGCAGGGTTTCCAGTGACAAAAAATAATGTTTTTTGCATCATTTTAGATAATGACCTTTTAAAAGCCCATTGTGATACTGTGATGAAACACATGCTTGTGATATGTGGATTGATTGAATTGCTTTATAAGTCGGCATCTTAATGAAAGGATCATAGATTTTTACAAGAAAAATCAGAAAACTGAAGTACAGTATCAAAACGTGATTTGCCAGATTTTCCCTTTGAGGATGGAAAGACTGTTTTTTTTCCCTGCAAGCTCTTATTGTGCATATGCTATTCCCCCTAGCATATGAGATGAACAATCGTACATTGGTGCTGATGTTGGGAGCAGATGCTAAATAGTCAATTACCAACATTCCAAAAGTCAGAATCTTGACCAAAGCAAAGTTGAATATACAACATTTTGCTCATATCTTGGGTGTATTTAAAAAAAGGCATGTTGACCCCAAATAAACAGTTTTTACAAGTCAATAAGCATCAGAATCCAGTAATGTAAGCTAATAACAACGAGCTTCATAATAACCAACTTATCAGTTAACAGTGACTTTTGTGAAAGCCCATGATTAGTAATAATGCCTCATGAAAGTGCTTTTAGAACTTATTGGAGTGCTTTTTCATCATAGACAATAATGTTTTATACATTTGCTTAACATAGACCACACTGTCTTAAAAATATTTTTTTTTTTGTGATCCACTAATGTTTCTTAGTAATACGGGAGGATAGAATTTAAGTTTCTTTTTCTCAGTAATGGCAAAATGTTTTGTATTTTTGTTTATTTTTTTATTTTTATTTTGTATTTTATTTTTTTTCATTTTGACTGATTTTGGAATTTGTATGTCTTGTATTACAAATGTGTGGCTGTAATTGCTTTGCTTTGTGATATCATTAAGGTGGCATTCAATCTGAGAATTTACACTCAAGTCAGCATGTCGAAATTCGGCATATTGTGCAAGGTGCTCAGTTTTTCAAAAACAAAAGGTTGATTTAATTTTATGGTTTAGAAATTTATTAAGTGAAAATATCAACTATGCCAAGGAATTGTTTACCCTCAGTTACCACACTAATGCAAACTCTGAATCACACTTTTCAAAACCTCTTCAGAAGCATTCACTAGACTTAAACTGCCAAAATGATATCAAAGAGCATTTCTTATTGTTTTTGCATTTGAAAAACTGATATTAGAAATACTTCTGCTTATTTTTGAAAGAAAGAGACCATTATAAGCAAATGTTTGGCTTTGTTGTGGTTTTAAATGTAACTGCCTGTGCATTCCCGTAGGTTCAGTCACCTTTGGACTATTGAAATAAGGCTAAAGCTTGACTGCACTGGATATGGACTGGATATGATTTTGCTGGACAGAACCTTTCTAATTCATACTTAAATCCATTAATTAAAAAAAAAAAAAAAAAAAAAAAAACCAACCATTCAAGTTATTTCCATACTGCTGGACTTCACTGCTGTTTTTCTTTTTTTTTCTCACTGGTCAATATCAGTTTGTTGTTTTTTCTTTGTTTTTTGTACCCAGATCGGCTTCAGCATCCAAGGTTCTTACAAACTTTTTCCCCGTAGAAACTAAAGAGGAATGATGGTCAAATCTCTTGTATGGGATGTTTCAGAGACAGAATTGGGGTGAGGATTCAGGGTGTTGTGTTAATTAAAGTTTTGTTGTTTTGTAAATTTGTTGTTATTTGTTTAGAGTGGATCCCTAATATACATTTTTCCTTTATTGTTTCATAAGACACCAGATGTTAATTTTTATAATGTTCCATTGCTCACCTCCCTAAAATTATGAAAACATATGATTTACTACAATATTATATAATATATATATATATATATATATATATATATATATATATATATATATATATATATATATATATATATAATATATATATATATATATACATATATATATATACATATATATATATATATATATATATATATATATATATATACAGTATATATTTTTTACAGTTTTACAGTTTTGATTACATATATTTTTTTTTTTTTTTTTTTTCATATACATTTGTCATATACATATAATAAAAAAAAAAAATAACATAAATATTAAGATACATATAAACTTGTGTAATATTCGCATCATACTGTATATGTCAAATCAACCGAATTTCAAAAACTTCAAATAGTTCAACTTCAAAACTCAAATTTTTGATTTTGTCAATATTTTTTCTGAATAAAAACAAACATGTATCCACTATTTTGTAGAGAGGAAAAGATTGCAGAATCATTATGTTATTTTTGCACAGAGATGGGAAGGTCTATTAGTTAAATCAGTTGACTTTAGTAATCTTTGTTGCATTACTGTATGTGCCAATGTTGACCATTCAAAAATGGGACAAAGCACTTTTCAAGGTGTTTTTTTTTTTTTTTGAAGTTTGCATGCCTGTAACTCCAGAAATGTATATATGTGTGTGTGCGCGCGCGCGTGTACGGAGATATCATCAGGAAACATGGTGTTAGCTTTCACTGTTATGCTGATGTTACTCAGCTCTATATTTCTTCACGGTCCGGCGAAACATACCAATTTGAAAAACTAACAGAATGCATAGTCAATATAAAAAACTGGATGACAAGTAAGTTCTTACTGCTAAATTCTGAAAAAAAACAGAGGTGTTAATTATAGGACCTAAAAACTCTGCATGTAATAACCTAGAACACTGTCTAAGACTTGATGGCTGCTCTGTCAATTTTTCGTCATCAGTTAGGAACCTAGGTGTGCTATTTAATAACAATCTTTACTTCGAAAGCCACGTTTCTAGCATTTGTAAAACTGCATTTTTCCATCTCAAAAATATATCTAAATTACGACCTATGCTCTCAATGGCAAATACAGAAATGTTTATCCATGCGTTTATGACCTCAGGGTTAGATTATTGTAATGCTTTATTGGGTGGTTGTTCTGCACGCTTAAAAAAACAAACTCCAGCTGGTCCACAGTGCAGCAGCTAGAGTTCTTACTAGAACCAAGAAGTATGACCATATTAGCCCAGTTCTGTCATCACTGCACTGGCTTCCTATTAAACATCATATAGAATTTAAAATCCTGCTTATTACTTCTAAAACCCTGAATGGTTTAGCACCTCAGTATTTGAATGAGCTCTTGTTAGATTACAGTCCTACACGTCCGCTGCGTTCTCAAAGCTCTGGCAATTTGATAATACAGAATATCAAAATCAACTGCGGGCGGCAGATCCTTTTCCTATTTAGCACCCAAACTCTGGAATAACCTACCTAACATTGTTTGGGAGGCAGAAGACCCATCTCTTTAACCTGGTTTACACATAACACACTAACACATTTCTAATATTCAAATCCGTTAAAGGATTTTTAGGCTGGGAACCCTTCCCATTACACCCGATGTACTTGCTACATCGTTAGAAGAATGGCATCTACGCTAATATTAGTCTGTTTCTCTCTTATTCCGAGGTCACCGTAACCACCAGATCCAGTCTGTATCCAGATCAGATGGTCACTGCAGTCACCCGGATCCAGTACGTATCCAGACCAGATGGTGGATCAGCACCTAGAGAAGACCTCTAAGTCAGCGGAGACCAGGACAACTAGATGAGCCCCAGATTCCCTTTAAAGATCTTGTCTCAGACGGCCACTGGTACAAGACCACAGGAACCAGTTGAGTCCTCCGCACAATGTGACTTTGCTGCAGCCTAGAAATTGCCCCCCTGACTGAGACTTGTTTTTCTCCCAGGGTTTTTTCTCCATTCTGTCAATCCGATGGATTTTTGGTTCCTTGCCGCTGTCGCCTCTGACTTGCTTAGTCGGGGACATTTCGTTTCCAGTGATATCATTGACTTGATTGCACAGATACTATTTAAACTGAGCTGGATGATGAATGATGAATTCAATCTGTATTGTTAAAAGCGCTATATAAATAAAGGTGACTTGACTTGGCTTGACACACACACCAAAACTAATATCTCTGGAACTTAACCATACAGAACCTTAAAAATTAAGATGCCAAAATAAATTTGTTAAGATCCAATATCTAAAAGGGCAGGATATCTTTTACTTCTGGAGTTACAGGCATCCAAACTTTGGATAAAAAACTTGAAAAGTACTTTGTCCCATTTTTGAATGGTCACCATTGATACATAATGCCACTAACACAACACATCATGAAACATCTAACACAACTAACAATAAGATTTTCTTTTCCTTTTTTCTTTTTTCTTTTATATGGCAGGACACCTGTAAACGTCACATGCTCAGGTGATGTCCTGAAAGCATTGTTCAAACACTCGTACTTATAAAGCAAGAAGGTACAGAGACCTCATGAAGTTCTCATTTTTTGCACATATTTTTAGTAGAATGCCTGGTTGCACAGCCACTTAGACCAACAGAATGCTTTCTCAACAAAGCTTTAGTGATTCAAATGAAAAAGAAACACTGAGAACCTATTATTTACTGGTACAATTTTCACTGTATGTCTCTTTAGATTTTAAATTGAATATTCTTTTAACTGTCCTCTAAAATATAGGTTAAATTTGTGCAGATCCTAACAGTCACTAGAACCGTCCGTCACATTCTGGTTTGAGTGGTGGCGAATGCATGAGGTGATGGAGTTGTCTAGGACCAAATTAAATCCATCCTCTGTGACCCCAGGCCTAAAATAGTTGCCTAAAGATTATGTAACACTAAACTGATCTGTGCTAAAACCATAGAGATCTAAACACTAAACCGATTGAGATTTTGACTTGGAATGTGTGTAAAATTAGATCACAGAATGAATGAATACCACTATGAGACAAGTCTATTTAAAACTGGATTAGAAATCTCAAATACTTAGGCTGTACAAAATCTCTAGAAGGCTCTCTAATGCCAAGTTAGAGAAAAAACATATATATATATATATATATATATATTTACTAATTAGTTTATATTTACTATTTTTTAGCTTTCATAGCAGCATGCTTGAATGAATGCATGCTACAATGTTTCTTAAGGTATTTAAAAATTCTAAGACATTGTACTGTACAGTATATCCAGGTTTGAACTGTATTTTGACTTTTATAAAACTATAAACTATATAATTTCAAATGTATGTTATAATTACCAAAAATACATGCGACTGTAGTTGAATTTTTATCATCTCAGGGTATGATAAATAATATTAAATATTAAAATAATCTCTTTTTTTTTTTATTTTTTAGATAAGAGCTACAGTTTAAAAACAATGAACCAGCTGTGTTTACGGATAAAGACCAGAAGAATTTTCCCTGGGCATCCCCCATTTCTTCTCATCCTACATGTATGTGGGATTGGATCACACCACCCTCTGGTCGGCCATCTTTTTCTCTAATATATAGTAAACTTACTGATCACACAAAGCCTCTTTCTATTAAACATATATGGAATTGTGAATTAACAGATTTTGATTTATCAGTTGACCGGGAGAGGGTGTGGTCTAATCTAATCTTAACTTCATTTCAATGTCATCCATAGAGCATATATAACTCCTTACAAGAGTTTTAAAATGAAACTGCAGTCGACCTATAATTGCCATATCTTGAACACTGTATCATCAGGTACTATCATCCACAAGACCTAAAAACATAAAATTATAATAAAACAACGGACCCCATGTGAATTCTGTTTTATCTTTTTTACTACAACTTGATTATATGTCTAATCCATGTTTATGTCTTTTCAGTGAGGATTCTAACTCCTGTAGTTCATTAAAGAAGAGAATGTTGTTTGCTAGTTTTACAGCTGCAAAGAAGAAAATAATACAAAATTGGTTTACTCTGCACGTGTGCAAAAACATTTTGGATTCACAGCCTCCTTAAAATAGAGACTTGTAAAGGTACAGTACAACAGCATCAAAAAAAAAGACTAAACCAAATATTCATCTCAAAAAATCTCTTACAAAATTTTTGAAATTCCAAAAAAAATGACCATAAAGAGGTTTTTTTTTTTTTTTTAGATTGTAAAATTATTGATGTGTCTGTTGCTCCCCCTTCCTTGTTTGGTTTGTTTGAATGGATGTTGTTTTGTTGAAGTAAAAACAATAAAAAAGTTGATCACAAAAAAAAAAGGACCAAAAGAATTTAATTATTATTTTTCCGTTTTACTGAGCAATTAACTTCAATGTGCTCTATGATACACTTTGAAAGCTCTTTTTTCTCTCTCTCTTTCTGTTTCTCTGAGATGTGCATGTCGATTTCGGTTGTGCTGACTGACATAATACAAACTGTGGCCTCTTTCTTTCTCTGTCTGTCTTTCTCTCACTCTCTGTCCCTGTTTGTTGGTATTCATGTCCATGCACACACAGAGGCACAGAGGCTTTTCAGCTGTTCCAAATGTAGCTGTGGGACATTTCAGTGAAGAAGACCATCAGCTAGTGTCTTGGCAGTCATGGCAGAGTCCAGAGTAGCTGCTTTTCCACTCATTTGACTTTCTGACTGCATGAAAATGCATTTTTTGCAAACAACGACTGATAGTTAAACTTTCTATTGCTCTAAAGTTGTGACCAGTTATCATAAGTTATCATCATTCTTTGCCTGTTGAGTTTGATAACCACAGTAGGTCTAAGAAATTAAAATATTTTGTGAAGAACATAAAATATTTCATAAATAGAACAATGCCTTCATATTTGTCTAATTTCTATAAAAGCAGAATAAAGAATAGAATAAAAGTAGGGGGAAAAAGAATCTAATACAAAAAGGACTTGTTGGCAGCGCGCCAACATGAAGTGCCCTTCAGGCATCTCGAGTTCGAGTCCCGGCTTTCGGACCTTTCCCGATCCCACCCCCCTCTTTCTCACCCACTTTGCCTACTGTTCTAAGATGTAAAACGCCATAAATATATACGTTATATACATGTGATATGATGTTTAAAATCTAATTCATCTATGAAATTATGATCAACCAGTGCATTCATCAAGTTATGATGCTTTTACAATTAATTTAAATTTGTTCCAAATAAATAAACCAGAAAAAAAAATGCATGATAAAACATGGAAAAAGAGTTCTGACTGTGACCATACCAAATTACAAGTTGAAATCTGTTCATATAAACTAAAATCTGAGTTTTAATAAAAAAAATCAACCCTTTAGAAGAAAACAGTGTCCAAAGTTAGAAGCATACAAAACTGCTCATATTTGCAGTTAATGAAAGTATTGTCAGTTTGGAATTGTATCTGTAGCCTATTGTGTAAAATGCCGTCTTTTCGGCTTCTTTCATAGAGGAAAGGAATGACATACAGTACTTTGAAATGGCTTGACGTGATTTTCCTTTAAAGAGCTAGATTAGCACTAGAGCTATAGAGCGCAGCAGGAGGCGCAGGTCAGACAGTCACTCAGCTCATCCTGAGCTCTCCAGAACGGAGGGATGTTTACCATGAAGCCATCAAAAGGAAACGGGGAATAAACCCATCAGCTGGAATATATTTTTTCATTATCGATTTGTTTTCTTTTTATGTGTTTCGGGTTATTTATTTTTTTCTTTCTAATTTGTATTTTTGATGTCGAGGACTAGAGAGCACTTCAAACAAACCTACTTTTACCTCACTTTATCTCTCCTCCACTTTTCGTTCCCTCCCGTTATATATCAAAGGCACCCCGCGTAAAGGACTGATGGACATGTGGTGGAAAGTGGGGCTCGTGCTGGTGATGTGCTCGGGTCTCACGAGCAGCGAAGCCCGAGAGGAGCACCGGGATTTGTCTCCTCGCAGCATGATGCTCAGAGTGCCGGTCGAAACGTTGGACTTTGGCTTCGTGCCCTCTGTGGTGTACGAAACGCACGCATATTACGAACCGGGTCCCATTGGCGTTCTTTTCCACACTGTCCACGCGTTTCTGTACGTGGTTCAACCCAACCCTTTCCCGAAAGGTGAGATGCACACTGGCTTTGAGAACGCGCAAAAGTTTTCCACATTCTTGCGCGTGTGTTTGAGGGTCAGTTTCACATGGCAAACGTCCACATATTCTTACAGAAGTGTGTTGTAGACTTTAGATAGATGAATATCGCAGGTGCATGCTTTAATATCAGATAAAGGACATCTTATGGCATCTTATGGCAAGCCGTTGTAACATTTATATTTCTTACACCTACCTATCTTTGGTAACACATTATTACATTTAATGGTATTATTGGTTATACTTTATTTTAAGGTGTCCTTGTTACAGTGTAATTATACATTTAAATACTGAGTAATATTAATTTACTACATGTACTTACTAGGTTAGGATTGGGATTAGAGTTTGGCTTAGAGTTACTTGCATGTAATTATGTGTCATTAATTTTAATTATAATAGTACATGTAACGTGTAACAAGAACACCTTAAAATAAAGTGTTACCGTGACATTTTAAGGTGTCCCTGTTACAGAGGAAACACACAAATAAGTATTGAGTAATATGAATAACAACATGTATTTACTATACTCCAAAAATAACCGAAATAATTTTTGGTCAGAAATAGCTAGTACATTTCACAATTGTTTAAGAAGAAACACAAGTAACTTGCTGGATTACATTTTGAAATAGAAAGAATAAAATAGTATTTTTATTTTATTTTATTATTATTATTTTTATTTATTTTTTTGTAACTGTATTTGCAACTTTAATAAATTAGTAAATGAATAAGTGTTTGCTTGTAATTGTGCATAATTTACTGTGATTACTAAGACATTTAACACTTTAACAAGGACACTGTAAAATACAGTGTTACATCTTTATATGTTAATAGTGGCCAGTTTAATTAATTAATTGGTAATCTGAGTCTCTAAGTATGTTTAAATTTCACTTGTTATTCATTATATACTAGGCCCAGTTATTGCAGTAGTGACTTAATATGTATTCAGTTACCATGATAAAATTACATTGTTCCTGGTAACAAATGGTTAAAAATGACTAGTATTAACTTACTTGTACATTTTATTTGATATTAGTGAATTTGTAGATAAGTAGATATGAGACACTAGTATACATCTCATTTGTTACCTTCAAGAAACTGTAAATGTGTAACTAATTGAACAGATGCTCGCCACTGGAATAAGTACTAGTATCTATAATACACTCTATATTAAATATAACCCAGCGCTGGGTTAAAAAAGGACAAACCCAGCTATTGGGTTGCTTTGACCCAGCGGTTGGGTTACTACCCAGAAGGCTGGGTTAAACATTTAACCCAAGCGCTGGGTCAAAACAACTCAATAGCTGGGTTTGTCCTTTTTTAACCCATGGGTTATATTTAACCCAGCATTTTTTAGAGTGTAAATATAGAGATAGGCACAACTACACAAGTATTTAGAAGTAACACCAATGATCAATTATGAAAATTATGATCATGCTTGACATTACTATTCAATTCAAAATTCAATATACATTTTTCAGAAACATGTCAAAAAGAGATTTTTTTAAATTTATTATTTATTTTTTTATTATTATTATTCTTTGATTTGGTTCTACTGCACATCACACATACACAATGTAGCACTTTCTTCCTGAATTGACCAGAATGCAGTGGTTAGTGGCAGATTTGGTCAAGCCAGTCGCAGTTAAGATAATTACAGTAATTTGCAGGAAGAGCAGAGAAGTGTGGAGTGAGAAAACATGATGCCATCTGTTTTGATTTGTAATTTTGTAACAGGGCCATAATAATAATAATAATAATGGATATACAATAACAGTGAAGCACAAATCTTTGATTTACATAGACACATATTTTTAAATAATATGCACCTCTAACATAAAAAGTAATACTAGTTAGAATTAAGGAATAAATATTAAAATGGCTTGCCATAAATAAATGAATTAAAATAATGTGATATGTTATAATGTTATGCCTGGATGCACTCATAAAATCAACTCATGATTCATTCATTATTTGCTTTCTGAACCTGCAGAAAGTATGGATATGTTGGAATGGAAATGATTACTAAACACTGGATAAGACTGCACTGGTTTTGTTACAGTACTGTTTGCACTAACAGTAAAGTTCATTAATGTACAGATTTCCAGGTATAATTCAAAAAGTGAGGTTCATTTTATTCAATGAGGTAATGAGGAGTCCATAGAGACTGGAATTATGTGCAAAATACTGTTGCATATTATAATTTGTTACATTACAGTGCATAGCCGAGACCAGTGCTAGCTGTTTTACAGAGAATTTGGCACAAGTCACATTTATATTGGGGCAGTTTGTCTCATGTTGATATTTTTGTAAATATCACCAATAATAATATTAAGAATCATTTTGTGCTTTACGATTCTTATATACATACACACACACATATATATGTGTGTTTGTGTGCGTGTGTGTATATAGTGTGACAATATGCCCCACTATGGCAATAATAGTGAAAATGTTCATATTTTATATAATATCTTATATTCATATTTTATATATATTTTTAGCCTTCGTGGTATGTGCCTAAACAGAAAGGAAATTTCAAAAATAAACCTTCCCTAAGAAACATTCACTGCAGACCAAAAAAGGTGACAACTAGCCCCGGCCTATTTAAGGTCAGGCTGTTGGCAGGTGGATTTCATTGTGAGGTCAGCATGTTGAGCATAGAGGTGTGCTTGTGTATGTGTGTGTATGTGTGTGAGTAGAATAGGATTGCATGGTTAAGTCCCTGCTGCCTAACCAATTAGCCGATCTGCTCTATGAGTCACCTGCCCAATCAGGTAAGCTGATAATCTGAGTGCCATATGCTCCAAAGGTACATGCAATGCAATGCTCCCAGCTAAACATACGACTAAAAAAAAACAACAACCATTTTGCAATATTTCTGACCTTAACTCACCAATTTTAATGAAAAATAACACAATATAAGAAATGGGATGCCATTTTTAATCTGAAAATATGTGGGTGTGGATTTAGAGACAGACACACATCAAACACAAGCCACAAACAAATATTATTCTGCAATCTCTTTAGTACCGCTAAATCATTCTTTGCAGATTTGTAATTCCTGATCTTATAGAAAGGTACTACTGATGTGGAGATGAGGCTGGATTATTGGATTAAACAGCAGTAACATACACATGGTTCAGGTTAAAGACCTATATAAAGCTATATTTCTCTATTCTGTCTGTCTGCAACTCTTTTTCCAGATTAGTCACAGCTCACAGGTTTAAACACAGTTGGAGCGTGTTGTCTGTGAAGGAATAGATGGATTTATGCGTGATAGACATAATACATCTTAATATCATGACATTCATTCTATCTAAAGTCTGGGCTTTAATCCGGGGACTCCCTTCGTCTCAGCCCAGATAAAGCTTAATATCACTGATCACTGGATTAAAAAAAAAAAAAACCTGCACTGTAATTGAAGGACAGGAAGATCAACACCCAGATATGACCCAGTTATGCTGCCATTGTCTGTGTGTGAAGTGCTGTTCCCTCTCTTTAGACATTGTGTCTTTATTTGTTAACATGTTATATAATATTATACTATACTGCTTTCGAAGACTTCAACTGTTGTGGCTTGTTGTTTCTATGAGAAAAGGAGGGAAGGAAGTGAGAGTGTGTGAATAGGGGTCTAAGGATTAAATAGGAGAGGAATGGGGTTTGGTAGAAGAAGGGGAAAAAAAGAGGAAAGAAAGCATTAAGGGAGAGGGACCACTTAACTGCCCAACAGCAAGACCAGTGTAAGAGGATTAACAATATGCCATTATAACCAGTTCTTTTCCACACCCCACACATCACACACAAATCAATTAGACTCTCTAAAATAAAAATTTTGCTGCTCAGGAAACATTTCTTATTATTATTAATGTGGAAACAGTTGTGTAATTTTCAGGGTAACACTGTGTATAATATAAGTTATCATCATTATAAAATAAAAAAAGAATATTATTATTATTATTATATTTTTTTAATTTTGCTGCTCATTAAACACTTATTATTATTAATAATGAAACAAACATTTTTCTTGCTTGTGTTGCTTAATATTTTTGTGGAAACCATGATACATTTGAAAGATATTTTTTAATAAACAAATTTCAACAGCATTTATTTGAAATCGAACATTATATAACATTTGTAACATTATAAATGTCTTTACACTTTACTTTTGATTAATTTAATGCATCTTTGCTCAATAAAAGTATTAATTTAAATTGTACTGACCCCATAGTTATATTTAATATCTCACTGATTCTTGAAAAGTGGGACAAAACAGGGTGCAAAGTTACAAAAAAAAAAAAAAAAAAAAAAAAAAAAAATTTGGTACTCAGACAAAAGAAACTATATTGTTGTATCTTACATGTAAGCTACTGAGCTATGCTTTGATGCAACCTCCCAACTTTGCTCTTTTTCATCAAAATGTGCTTTTTACCTTGCCATCACTTATTTTGAAATCAAGCCATCAATATGTTTTTAACATTTCAAAACACGTTCTTGTGTTAGCAGACAGATACGTTTTCAGATGTGACCACCAATCTCTCAACAAATATAAAATATCATAATCAAATATTATCAAAATATTTATCTGATGGAGGTGACAGACCTGACAAATCTGACGGTGGTGAAGAAAACCTAAATTTGTAGTCATTTTAACTATCAAATACATTGAATCAATCAATTACTGTATTAAAAATAAATACAACCAACAGTGAGTATGCTATTGTTTATAAAGCTCTTATTCAAGATTCACATTTAAGTATTTTGATATATCATTGGAATACAAATGATCTCTCATCTCAGAACAGTACTGTATGTCTGCTTGTGCATCTAACAAGGTAACCTTTAACCTTTTTACCTCTATCCATGGTATTGACATCTGATGGTGTTGACAAATAAGGTATTTTTTGATAATGTTAATGTTGTATTGTTTTGACTGGGTGGGGATCTGTGACCTATAGTAAAGTTCTGCTATAGTTAGTGTTGTACAGTGCAGTCTTGGCCATGGAGTTATATTGTGGATCATGTTGTGTTGATCTCCTTGCAAGGTGTCATGGCAGAAAAAAACCCCTGCTAAATTTAGTACAACTGTAAAGAAGCTTATCCATTTATGTAAAGGTGTTTTAGGGTTAAGTGTTTGTTTATGTTCGGGTGTGAGCATTACAGTTCTCAGTTCCCTTCTGCAGTACACATAATTGTCTCTACGGGAGGAGACGTTTCATAGACGACACTGTCTGTAACAAACAATTTATATTCAATCATAATGTCACTATATACATGAACATACATTATCTTTGAGTATGTGTGTGCGTATGGATGCAAAAAAGAGTATTGGAAATCATGCATACTGGTACAGAGGTCATTATGTTTGCTGAACTCTCCGAACCTCACTTTTGTTGCAGATAACGTTCTGCATTTGTTTCTTCATTAAGGATATTATTTAGTATCAAAACTTTTCATGGGGAAACAGGCTATGTAATTTAATTTAATGTATTTTTTTATTTAATTTAAATAGTTTGATAAAAAATACCCCAAATGTCTTAAAAACATAAAAATGCATTCTGGAAAGGTTTGTTTCAGAGAGTTCAATTTAATCTTGTGCGAGTTTTACACTATACTGCCATCATTAACACACTTAGAAGTGAGGTGTATAAGTGCATTAAGGCTATGTTTAGTTCAGATGAGGTAAAACGTGATGGGTGAGACTGTGCCATAGAGTATTTGTAGCTTTTAAAAGTATCTTGCAGTTTTCAGTTCAGATGGAATATACATATATATATATGTGTGTGTGTGTGTGTGTGTGTGTGTGTGTGTGTAGAAGACTAATATTATCTATAAATTGTTTAATCTAAAACATGATCATAAATATTACACAGAAATGTAGGCTGAACAGATGCTTTGTAATAGAATCTAACATACTGTAGCAATTGCATTAGCACTGTTAACAGATTATTAAAATAACAGAAAACATTTTGTTTTCTCGAACTTGTGAGCTAATCTGGTAAATTTTATGTTACAGATCTCATTGTTAAAATGGTCCAGCAGAACATGGGAGGAATCAAAGGGAATGATTACAAAAAGGTGTGTGTGTGTGTGTGTTTGGTTGTGCTAAGGATTTTTGTGCCACACTGTATATTATAGTATATGTATGTAAATATGTATATATTTTATATAACAGTTTAAATGAAATCACATGCTCCAATCACAGTTTTTTTTCTCTCTTTATCTTTGGCATGCACACTAATGATGTCTCATCAACCCTACGGCAATGCAGCCAGAGAATGTTGTATTATTACTACAGGTATTGTTAAAAAAATGAAAACTCTAGAGATTTATGGTTTTTATCTCACAGTTCTTACTTTTTTCTCTCACAATTGCAAGTTTCTATCTCCCAATTCCATATTTTCTATTCAGGAGTCAAAATCTTGTAATTCTGACTTTTTCCTTGAATTTGTATCTCACAATCTTTTCTCAGAATAGCTAGTTTATATCTCACAATATTATAGAATAGGGAGATATAAATCCAGAAATGCAAGAAAAAAGTGAATTGTGAAAAAAAGTCACCTTAATAAACTTGCCTTTTTATTTTTCATCTCCTATAGTTATTCAAAGTTACTGATATTTATAACTAAATACATAATGTCTAAGTTGTATCTGACCCATATTTAAATTCCACAACCTAAATACAACATTTAGAGCTAATCAAGCTTTGCTATCTTCATTTGGGGGCTTCTCTCAGCAGATATCAGTATATACTGTAAGATTACTTGTGATTAAATGCTCTCCTCCTCTCCAGGCTATCTACTATGAGCTCGGCTTCATAGTCCTGACAGCACTGGGGGTGATATTTGTGCTGTTCGTGCCGATAGTGGGCCTGTGTTTCTGTGTGTGCCGCTGCTGTGAGAACTGTGGGGGTGAGATGCATCAGAGACAGAAGAAGAACGGCGATTGCCTACGAGGCTTCTACATGGCCACACTAATCACTACCTCTGTCTTCCTCGCGTGAGTCTTCCCCATCTACAAAGAGTGTTTGTGACCATTTATAACAAGTTTATTCATTCCACATGCTTGTGAAAGTCAACTGTTATACATGAAAGACATGAGAAAGTTGCTAATTATGAATTTGTTCAAACTGGCAGATATGAAGTAATGAGATTATTGGTTGAGATTGTTGGCACCATCCAATAATCTGTGCTAGTGTGTCAATTGGACAGCCTTGTTAGTGGATATAAATATAGTAAAAAAAAAAAAAAAAAAACTTGTTTAAATTAAAAAAAAAATGTTGTGCATCTGATATGCTATGAATAAATATTATGCATGAGTGTTTATACATTTTAATCGTTTTACATGACTTTTTGCATACTTTGTAGCAGAAAAGTACACATATTTTAACACAGGGTGAGTCATGTGACATTTACAGCTCAGATGTTTGGTTCAAAGGAAGATGGCAGATTTGAAAAGAAACGCTATCTGACAGCCTTCTCCAGTTATTATATGGAGACAGTAGTGCAAGATATTATAACATACATAAATATATTAAATATTATATAAACTATATATATATATATATATATATATATATATATATATATATATATATATATATATATATATATATATATATATCAATATGTCAGTATATTATATTTTAAGTGAATTAAATTATATTTAAATATTAAATTTTATAAAATTATAGATTAAATTATTTCTAAAATAACTAATAATAATAAAAAATATTAATAAAAAAGTAATAGTAATTAAATTACAATATACCTCTCAAAAGAGTTTTTTTTTCCAAAGAAATTCATATTTTTATTCAGCAAGGATGCATTAAATAAATCAAAACTGTTCCTATTATCTCTCTCATTCACTCAGAAAAGAAAACAAATAAAAGAAAAGTGGAGTATCCAATATTATATAAAATTATTAATTTACTTATATATTTACGTTACATATTTAATTACATTTAGTCATTTATCCAAAGCAACTTACAAATGAGGACAATAGAGGCAATCAGAACCAAGTAAAGAGCAATAATTTGTAAATACTGTGACAAATCTTGGTTAGCCCAACACAGTACATGTAGCAAGGATTTATTTATTTTTAATTAATAAGTAAAAAGAAGATAGAATAGAAGAAGAATACAGAACGCTAGTGATAGAGGGCCATTTATTAAAAAATAAAAATAAAACAAGTCAAAATAGATAAAGTGGGAATAAAATTGAGAGTGCTAGTGTTAGAGGGTCAAGAGAAGATGGAAGAGATGTGTTTTTAGCCGTTTCTTGAAGATTGCTAAGGACTCAGCTGCTCAAACTGCTGTACTTATATAACATTATATACAATTAATAAAATATATAATATATAATTGGTCAGACTGGAAATCTGCCTTACAGCCAATCACTTGTTGAGATTTTATTCCTGATTTGAAATATTATTTAAATGTTTTAGATTTCTGATTCAAACTGTATTATTGAAATACTTTTTGAAAGACACATACTATCTAAATATATATGCGTATATAATCAAAGCAATCATTGATCAATGAATCGATGAATCACAGGTACACTGAACCACCATCATCCTATCTCTGCTCTCTCTCTCGCGCTCTCTCTCTCTCTCTCTCTCTCTCTCTCTCTCCTTTATGTGATAAACACAGGCTGTGCTGCTTCACACTAATCTAGCCTTGTCCAGGCTAGTTACTGGGTCTGTATGTGGTTGTGCAGCTGTGTTTTCTGTTTTCTGTCACATTTGGATAATTATTAATTGATAACTGATACTGAAATTTTAGGAGATTAGAGATAATAATGATTAGAATGAATAAAAGACATTTTTTTTTTGCACATAGTTAATCGGTTGTGTGCACCTTTGCTCGAGAGTGTAATGAACACACCTGCAGTGGTCTAGAATGACACACACACAGACACATTCACACATGTGACATTGATAGCCCTGAGTCTGTCCAGAGAGAAAGTCCCCTCTTTATTTCTGTACCCCATCCCCCTCTTTCTTTCTGCCTCTCTTTTTCTTTTCTGTTTTCTTTCTGTGACAGTGCTGACAGCAGTTGCTTGGGTTACAATGAGTATTTGTTAGGCATAGACTGTACTGTACTGTGTGTGTGTGTACGTGTGTGTGTCTTGATGGACTTTCAATGACTTACTGAGAGGTTTGCAGTAATTGTGCAGGATGAGGACTGGGAGCAGAGAACATGACTTTGCAAATCTCCTCTATTTCTTTCTTCACTCTTTTCTTTCTCTCTCTCTCTCTAAGGCATCCTTTGTTGAATCACATTTCCCCTTTAATAAATCTCTTTTTTTTACTGAGAGAGAAAGAAGGAGTGAGAGAGACAGTGAAAGAGGAAACGGGAGAGTGGGGGAACGGGGAAGGAGTTTGTCTGGCAATAATCTGTAATCAGATGCCACAATTTAATATGTATCTGCACCACTCAGTGTTATCTAGTGGCTATGTGAGCACCACTGTGTGCATTTACTGATTTGTCTAGTTTTGAGTTCAATGTGACATTTTAAGATGCACATATTTGTATGCATATTTATGTATTATGTAATTTAATACATTTTATCAATAAAAGGTTTAAGGTTGATAAATGGTTTTAATGTTTTTGAAAGACACTGAGAATTTTTTGATGATTCTTTGAAGAATAGTTGAATATATATATATATATATATATATATATATATATATATGTGTGTGTGTGTGTGTTGTGTGTGTGTGTGTGTGTGTGTGTGTGTGTGTGTATGTCTTTAAATTTAAATTTAATGCATTTAATGCAAAAAAAAAAAAAAACTTTCTGACACTAAACTTTTGAACGGTAGTAAATTTAAATATTTTATCATTACAAAAATACATGTATTATACTTGTAAATATTAAAATTATTTTAAATGAAAATTTATTTAAATTATTAGTATATTCTTATATGATAATTAATTAATTTATTATATAATATTGTTTAAGAAAATCTGGGAATAGTACCTTGCTCTACTGCTCTGTTGCCAGGGAGGTCTATTTGGAGAAGGCTTTCTGTTAACATTCCCATTCATATCAAAGCTGTTGTTTGGCTAATAGTGCAGAACCTTGTATCTGAAATCGTATGTTTGAAATCTACCATCTTGGTTCCAGGTTTTGTTAAGCCAGTCACCTGAGCTGTAAGTGTCACAAGTCTAACCCTCCCTTCCAATATGTGTACTTTTTAGATACAATGTAAAATGTCATATGCAAAGTTAATAGGATGTCCGATATCTCAGTATTCATGATTTAGTCAAACAAATGCCCAGCTTGGAAGTGTGCAGTCAGTGGTTACTTTGCTTTCCCATAAGGTCATAGGGGGGCTTTGGAGCCATCAGAGTTGGAGGATCTTTTCAAACATAATGCTGATTGGCACGACAACAGTACCACACTGTGGCCGTCTGATATTATTACATGTCACTGGCAGCAATATACAATGAAGGCACATCTGAATTATGAATATCTACTTTATATTGAAATCACAAACTCCCTCCCTGAGCGTGTGTAGTGTTTACATTTAATGTAATTGGTGCACTGGCTTTATTGGTGATAGATAAAACTCTACAATCTTCAATTTCACTATCTTAACAGAACGTCATAACAATACTTGTAAGCACATTATTTTAAACTATTTATGTGTGTGTATTGTTTTGTTTACAGAGTGGGAGTGACGGTCGCCTATGCAGCAAATCAGAACATCACAAATCAGATCAAGAGCACCAGGCGCTTCGTCAGCACTAACATAAGAGACCTGAAATCTTTTGCCAACTACACACCAGCGGTAAGTCATAAACAGGTTAAGACGTAAGAGCTATTACACTGACCGTTATTGTTAGCTGAAAAGCTAACCACATTTAGCTAAGAATTCAAATCTGCAGATTCTGTGGGTTTAGATTCTGTGTGGGTCTTGTCATAAGACACACATGAACATATTTTCACACACTAAAGCTAAAACTGTTTGTCATTGTTCTTTTATTTTATAGCAAATAGACTACCTCTCTGCACAGTACACAACAGCCAAGAACAAAGTGTTATCAGACTTAGACAGTAAGTATTCTGCCTTTCTTCCTCTGTTACAGTATGTATCAATGTGAACATTCACTAACATTAAAACGTTTGGGGTCTGTAGGAGTTTTGCAAAGTTTCTGAAATACAGTGAAACAGTAATATTGTGAAATTTGATCACACTTTAAAATAACTGTTTAAATATATTTTAAAATGTAATTTATTGCAGTGATTCTAAAGATTAATCTTCAGCAACCATTATTCAAGTCATTTTAATATGTGGGTTTGATGCTCAAGAAACATTTTTTATTATTATCATTGCTGACAGTTGTGTATCATTATCAATGTGCCCGCCTAATATTTTTTTGTGGAAACTGTGATACATTTTTTCAGGATCCTTTGATGAATAGAAAGTTTGAAAGATCAGCATTTATTTGAAATAGAAATCTTTTGTAACAATGCAATGCCTTCACTGTCACTTTTGATTAATTTAATGGATTCTTGCTGGATAAAACTATTAATTTCTTTGAATAATAATAAAAAAAATCTTACTGACCACAAACTTTTGAGCATCATTGTACTTGTTGGATCTGTGTTTACGAATTTGTTAATTCGATATCATTGTGGTTTATCAGATATTGGGACTCTGCTGGGAGGACAGATTCATAATCAGCTGGAGAGAGAAGTGGTGCCTGCTTTGGACAATGCTCTTCGCATGACAACAGGTGCAAAACCAATCAAATACACACACTTCACCAAACTGGTCTTACTTTTTGAAATGTGGCATTTCTGTGCAATCCTGAATAACCTGAATAAAAAATAGTAGTTTAATTTCGCATTGTGAGATATAAATTACAAGACGTAAAACCGCAACTGTTAGGTATAAAGTAGTCACAATTACCAGAAGTCACATTTGTGATATTTATTGTCACATTTTGAGGTCTAAAATACTTATTAAAATACTCATTGATCCCTTGACCTTGATGTTGCTAATACCATGCTCTACTGTTTGAGCAACGGGAACACCACAAAACACACACTCGCAGTAAATTTATTCCTGTTAATTTGTTCCTTTCTGTTTCTGTTGCTTGTGATTTTGGATAAAGTTAAAGTGGAGGGTGCTATTAAAGGTAAAACTCAGTGAATTCAGCCATGTGTTTTGTGAACATAGAAATTGTGTTTGTTGTGCATCCTGTTGTTGTTTTAAGTATTGTTGTGTATCTTTATGCATTGCTGCCATATTTTTTTTTTTTTTGCATTTCATCATGTTTTTTCATTTGTTTGATGATGAAATGAGAACCTTAATAGCTAAAGAAAAATCTGAATAGAAAAAAAAACAAATGTATATAAAAAAAATGGCATATACATAAAAATGTTCTGTGATCAGTTGTGTATTTGCAGTAGTGTAATCCCTACCAACGGTTCATTTATGATTTGCATGTGTGAGTGTGTGTTGTAATGAAGGTGTTTTCTGTATGTGTGTGTACTGCAGCCATGCGGGAGTCCAAAGAGGCGTTAGAGAGTGTGACCACATCACTGGAGATCCTGCAGGAAGGGACAGGCAGACTCCAGAACTCTCTTCAGTCTGAACGTGCATCTCTCTCAAACACACTCAACGACCCGGCCTGCTCTAATGGAGATGTAACACACACCTGCAACAGCATCCGCGGAACACTCAGCCAGCTCGCTCTCAGTGCAAACTTTCACGGGGTAACACTCAGACACACACAACCCATATATATTGTACATATGTGTGTATCAGGGTATATAGGAAACTGTCAATTATTAGACAGTACTTCAAGGTGAAATATTTCTTGTTATTCTGTCTCAGTTTTATGTGCAGAGACAACCAAAAGCAAAACATTCTTACAGTGTTTAAAAAATACTTTTATATTTAAAAATAATTAAAGCGTTTACTAATACATTATTAAAATCAACAGTTTTATCTGTTATTTTTTTAATGAACCAGAGCTGACATGAATTAATAATGAACAGGGTAACGCTTTTTAAATACTGTTCCATTGTTAATGAATAACTACACAGGAACAAATTACTAATGCACTCTTAACATTGTAGTAAGTAACTACTATTACCTAACAAGAAACTCTGATTAACGATTTAGTAAATAATAGCGCTCAGTTGAAACTGGTTGATCACTTTTAGCTAATCAATAACTGCTATTTTTTTTATATATATCCTGGAAGACTCCTTAGAACTACTGTATACAGATTCATAATTAATGTGCATTTTGCATAATGAACGTTATGATATACATAAGGTTTTGGATCATTCTGAAGAAACTACTAATTATTTGGATCAGTATTCTAAAGTGGAGATCACGGTAACCCACTAGTAATCATTTAAGTGTTACCAAATGTAGCAAAATGAATTACTAACCACAACCTTACAAAAACCTCAAAAGTTTAGAAGGATTTCAGTAATTACTAGGGAGTTATTTATCACGATCTTCACTTTAGAATACTGATCCAAAAAATGTGTAATTCCTTTAGAGGGATGTAGTTACACCTGAATAATTACTATCCAATACTTTACAAAACCCTGAATAATACTGATCCAAATAATTAGTAATTTGGTAATACTTGAGTCATTACTAATGGGTTACCATGACCTTCATTTTGAATTAATTATACATTGTGCATTATTCATATTAATTATGAACATGTTTCCTGTTAGGTACTTGTAGTAACTAGAGTGCTAATATTTCGTTACTCATGCGTTCTTGTGTAGTTATTCATTAATAGTATTCTAGAATACCTAACAGTATTCTAAAGTGTTACCATGAACAGTTTTATTTGTATTAACTAACAGTAACAAAGATGAATAAACGCTTGGTTAATGTTAGGTATTGTTAGGTAAAGTGTTGCAATCTTAACTTCTAACCCTGAATATGAATTTTAATTTCAATGATGAACATCCCCACATTCCTGATTGTCAAAATTAAGACTCCAAACCAAATTTCCCTTGATCTTTTGACATAGAATAGGTCTTTGTATGTTTAATTCATCCTGCAAATTTCATAACTTAAATGACATTAGCCAATCATAACAGTGTCTGATTACTGACCAGCCTAAAGGGGAGCCTATTATGGTTTTCACTTTTTCAACTTTAGTTAGTCTGTAATGTTGCTGTTTGAGCATAAAAAAAGATCTGCAAAGTTACAAAGCTCAAAATCCAATTCAAAAGGAGATATTTTATTTAACAGAAATCACTTTTCAAAAACTACAACGAACGACTCGTTTGGACTACAACACACATTTTCCGGGATTTGTTATATCACAAATATCGACGAATGGGATGAGACCTGGTTGAGCTGCACTAGAGAAGGCAATGAGTGTTATCACTATGTCGGAGACACGCTAGCTTTTGACTAGGCAGTCAAACTTAGAGTGGTTACAGTCATCCAGGTTTAAATCATGCTCAGATTGATTTGATTCTGATGCAGTATTTACACTGAATCTTGCAGGCGGTAAGGGGCATGCCATTTCCCGACCAGTCGCAGAGTGCTGCCAAACACTACACACACAGGCCCAGCTAACCAATCACAGCACATTTCGTATTTCAGAAGGCGGGCCTTAATTTGATACAGGAACTATTCGAGCCATGCCAGACTGGGGAGAGAGGTGTTGTAATAATATAAAATATGTGGAAAATAATGTGTTTTTCAAACAACATAGAATGAGAGCCTGTTTTAGTACACCCTTAAAACAAAATCAAGACTTTGTAAAAGAGCATACAGGTGCATCTCAATAAATTAGAATGGAAAAGTTCATTTATTTCAGTAATTCAACTCAAATTGTGAAACTTGTGTATTAAATAAATTCAGTGCACACAGACTGAAGTAGTTTAAGTCTTTGGTTCTTTTAATTGTGATGATTTTGGCTCACATTTAACAAAAAACCAACAATTTCACTATCTCAACAAATTAGAATATGGTGACATGCCAATCAGCTTATCAACTCAAAACACCTGCAAAGGTTTCCTGAGCCTTCAAAATGGTCTCTCAGTTTGGCTCACTAGGCTACACAATCATGGGGAAGACTGCTGATCTGACAGTTGTCCAGAAGACAATCACTGACACCCTTCACAAGGAAGGTAAGCCACAAACATTCATTGCCAAAGAAGCTGGCTGTTCACAGAGTGCTGTATCCAAGCATGTTAACAGAAAGTTGAGAAGGAAAATGTGTGGAAGAAAAAGATGCACAACCAACCCAGACAATAACATCATTAAAAGGAACTTAAACCAAAATCGATTCAACAATATCAACCAAACACACACAAGAAAGGACTGAGGCTGGGGTCGAGGCATCAAGAGCCACCACACACAGACGTGTCAAGGAATTTGGCTACAGTTGTATTCCTCTTGTTAAGCCACTCCTGAACCACAGACAACATCAGAGGCATCTTACCTGGGCTACGGAGAAGAAGAACTGGACTGTTGCCCAGTGGTCCAAAGTCCTCTTTTCAGATGAAAGCAAGTTTTGTATTTAATTTGGAAACCAAGGTCCTAGAATCTGGAGGAAGGGTGGAGCAGCTCATAGGCCAAGTTGCTTGAAGTCCAGTGTTAAGTTTCCACAGTCTGTGATGATTTGGGGTGCAATGTCATCTGCTGGTGTTGGTCCATTGTGTTTTTTGAAAACCAAAGTCACTGCACCCGTTTACCAAGACATTTTGGAGCACTTCATGCTTCCTTCTGCAGACCAGCTTTTTGAAGATGCTGATTTCATTTTCCAGCAGGATTTGGCACCTGCCCACACTGCCAAAAGCACCAGAAGTTGGTTAAATGACCATGGTGTTGGTGTGCTTGACTGGCCAGAAAAACTCAGCAGACCTGAACCCCACAGAGAATCTATGGGGTATTGTCAAGAGGAAAATGAGAAACAAGAGACCAAAAAATGCAGATGAGCTGAAGGCCACTGTCAAAGAAACCTGGGCTTCCATACCACCTCAGCAGCGCCACAAACTGATCACCTCCATGCCAAGCTGAATTGAGGCAGTAATTAAAGCAAAATGAGCCCCTATCAAGTATTGAGTACATGTACTGTAAATGAAAATATTTTCCAGAAGGCCAATAATTCACTAAAAAATTGGTCTTATGAAGTATTCTACTTTGTTGAGATAGTGAATTGGTGGGTTTTTGTTAAATGTGAGCCATAATCATCACAATTAAAAGAACCAAAGACTTAAACTACTTCAGTCTATGTGCAATGCATTTATTTAATACACAACTTTCACAATTTGAGTTGAATTACTGAAATAAATGAACTTTTCCACAACATTCTAATTTATTGAGATGCACCTGTAATAGGACCCCTTTAAAGGACTAGCCCCTTAAAAAAGGTCATTTTAGAGAGAAGGTCAGAATGAGGGTTGAAAATCATTTTTCCACATTTTTTTTTCTTTGACATTAAAATAATAAAATCCATGTCATGACCCCTTTAAAGAAGCCATTTCACTCAGATATATGTAATCATAGGGAAGAAAAGTTCATTACAATTTGTGGTTAATGCCAAATTGAAATGCCAGTAAGCTTTAATTACTTTACAGTCGTGATCAATTATTGGCTGGTTTGCTAAACAGTTGCAGGTGGTACTAATGGAAAGGGCATTGTTATTCTAGAGAGCATTTGATTGGACTAAAATCTGTGTGGTTTAATTGTAACTTCTATGTGTCATCCAATAGTTGCCTGAAGTTGAGGCACCTTTGGCCAATCTGGATGCTGTGCTTAAAACAGACCTCAGCAATATTGTACAGAAGGTCAGATGGGTCTATCTTTATCATGCACCCACTTTAAGTCTCCTGTAATGTACTGTGACAGTTTTTTCACCTCCTTTTCTTTTTGTTTATCTCTTTAGGGCTACTCTTCCTTTAATGACACACCAAGGTTGGTCCGCGAACAGACAAAAGAAATTGTGTCAGGTGAGGGCATTCTCTTTATATATCTGTCTAGCTCTGTCCCAAAACCTGTTGTGCTGCCTACATAGCGAATATTGCCTATGATGTCTTAATGTGCTGCCTTCATAAACCCATTGCACCAGAGCATCTGTTGGCACTGTTATTAGGCCTACAGCTTTCTTTGTTCTTTTTCTCCATGCTAACCTCATTTGTTCTCTGTAACTAAAGAAAATACTGAATATTATTCTGCTGTTGTTCTCATATCTGTCCTTGTGCATGCGGGAACCCATCTGTCTCTCTTTAAAAATGAAGCTCTACCCAGTAAGTTTTCCTCAGCTATGTATGGAGTTTTAGTGCCAGATGGGAATATCCCTCCATATTCACAAACACATATTCACTTTGTTGTTCTTTGTCTGTTAGAAGTGAAAGGGCTGCTTGATAAGTCTGGTGGAGAGATAATTGGCTTCACAAAGATGTTCCCGTTAGAACCAGCACTTGAGAACTTCACAAAGTTCCTGACGGAGAGCCAGAAGAACATTGAAGCGTACTATCCACAGATCGACCAGCTGGACTTCTACAGGTACTTCTGTAAACTCTTTTTCTGGGATGTTATTGAGGATTCTTTTGGGAAACACTGCCCTGGTATTAAAGTAATATTTAAAAGTGCAAAATATTTATACAATATCGTTCAAAATGTTTTTGAAAAAATTTGATATGCTCACCCAAGCTACATTTATTTGATCAAAAATGGTAAAATTGTTAATAATGGTAATATTGAAATATTCTAACATGCTTGAATATGTTTATCTGGTGCTCAAGCAACATTTCTTATTATTATCAATGTTGAAAATAATTGTGCTGCTTACAGTTTATTCCAACTGCTTACACACAAAATCTTTACTTGTCACACAGTTTCTGAAACCTGACACTCAAAAATCAGAACCACACACCAAATCTGCAAAACCATACACTAATTCTCAGCCTTTTTAATTTCATAAAACACTTTTTGCTAAATACAACACAATTCTCTGTGTAACAGGAATTACTATTATGGCAAAGGTGTTTGCATATGTTTGTGATATTTCTAAAAAAAAAATTTTAGAAAAAACCATTAAACATCTAAAAAAAATAATTATTTTAGTGAAAACCATGATATATTTTTTTGTTTTCAGGACATTTTTATGCATTTATTTTGAAATAGAAATAATTGTAATTTGATCAATTTAATGCATCCTTGCTGAATAAAATTATTCATTTCTGTAAAAAAAAGAAATAAATACTGACAACAAACTAAATATTTGTAGACCAATGCAGTCTAGTGTACACTCTCACCTTCACTCAGTATGTCTTTATCTTTGTGTTTGTGTTTTAGATGGATAGGGTGTGTGGTGATTTGCTGTATGGTCGTGTTGGTTCTGGCCTTTAACTTCCTGGGTCTGCTGTGTGGATCATGTGGCTATGATAAAAATGCTACACCCACAACACGTGGCTGTCTGTCCAACACCGGAGGAAACCTACTGATGGCGTGAGTTACAATGACATAACCAAAACAACATATACTGTATACAATAACACAATACCTTGCCACAAAGTGCTTATAAAATATATATTTGAAGATAGTTAAAGTTAGATACTAAATTTATTTTGCATTCTTTTTGTTTTGTTTTGTTTTCTTCATGGTCAGTTCTGTTGGCTTCAGCTTCATCTTCTCCTGGGTGCTCATGGGAGTTGTCGTCACCACATTTGTTGTTGGAGGAAACATAGAGAAGCTTGTGTGTGAGCCGCTGGCTAACAGACAGATTTTTAAGGTACTGGTTTACTACTCTATAATGAGAAACAACAATTTGATTTATGTTTTACAACAGTAGATAACAGCTTATATTTACAAAAATACAAAAACAATAAAACTATGCATAAGTAAATCAGCTATCTTGGGTTACTTCTTGCACACTTGTAAGTACAGATGTAAGCACAAACTCTGTAGTTTTTTTTGGAAGGGAGTAGAGAAACAGTCTATTCTTAATTAACTCACAACACTAGAGTCCTTGTATTTTTGTTAAACTGTGGTTAAGCTTGGGTTGTGTGTGTGTGTGTGTTTAAGCAAAAGTTTAAAAATGGGGATTGGTAGTTCATAAGTAAATCTTGGTTAGTTTTAGTGACGTGACATACAGCCAAGTTTGGTGACCCATACTCAGAATTCGTGCTCTGCATTTAACCCATCCAAAGTGCACACGCACAGCAGTGAACACACACACACCATGAACACACACCCGGAGCAGTGGGCAGCCATTTACGCTGTGGCGCCCGGGGAGCAGTTGGGGGTTTGGTGCCTTGCTCAAGGGCTCCTCAGTCTTGGTATTGCCGGCCCGAGACTCGAACCCACAACCTTAGGATTAGGAGTCAAACTCTCTAACTTCTAGGCCACGACTTCCCCATAGAGCATAGATAGCTTATGGTTACATGAATTTTAGCAAGTATTCAAGGAAAAAAATGTTTCTCTTAGGCAACAAATTTAGTTCAAATCCTGGCTCCTACAGTAACCTGTTCCCTCTCTCCACTATGTATGTTGTCTTAAAAAGTCAAAACTTTGTTACCAAAATCTCTCAAGCTATTACTCATGACGGTTTGTACATTAATATTAAATTAATATTTCTTTATTGGTGGGCCACAGATTTAGAAAAGTCATACATGTTTGCAACAACACAAAAGTGTAAATGGAATTTATGTAAATGATGACACAATTACCATCTCCAATCTTTATGATTAGCATATGGAAAATTAACTTTTAGACACATAAATTTGTTTTTGTTTTTTAAATGCTGTTCAGATCATCGACACACCATATATGGTCCATCCTGCCAAAAAGAACTTTCTTCCTGGTATGCTGTTTCAAGACCCAAACATCGACCTTACTGTTGGCAGTATGTACAGGTAAGTGTGTGAGCAAAGATCAATGCTAAAGATCAAGAAGAGCTATTCTGTCATCAGTTACTTGCCCTCATGTCATTCCAAACCCTTAAGACTTTCTTCAAAATACAAATGAAGATATATTTATAAGGAAACCACTGAAAGTCCATAACACTAAAACTTCGACACTTCTAAAAGTTAATAATGACAATATGTGGTTTAATCCAAGTCTTCTTTCAGTGGAGGGATGGAATTCTCTTAGGTTTCATTAAAAATATCCTAATTTGTGTTATTAAGGTAAACCAAAGTTTCATTGTATGATTTTGAAACAACATGAATAAATAATTAATTAGACACAGAAGGCTGTTTACTCTGTGAGAAGATGTGTTCATTCTCTTTTTTTTTACTTTTTTTTCCCTGCTCATAGAGATTGTTACGAGAATAATGGTTTATATTCTACACTACAACTGGAGACTAAGTTCAACTTCAACAAGTTTCTCAATGCCACAGTGGTGCGTGAGCAGATTTAAGAAAGACAAAAAGCATTTAATATACTTTTGTGTACATCTACATACTGAGCATGACATCAATTCTTTAAGCATGTGTTTTGTGATTTCTTAACAGTATAACCCGGAACTGACCAAGATATTTAACAGTGTGAATGTGGATCTCAAGGGGATGTTTCTTCTGGAACAGGAGGGCAAAAATAACCTTGTTGACTTTGCCAACACAGGCATTGGAGATATCGACTATCAGGCTTATCTAACTGAGGTAACCAACACACTCTCACAGACACTTACACACACAACAACACAAGGCTTTTAACGAGAATGATTTGTTTGACAGGTGAATAAAGGAGTGACAGTTGTGGATCTTTTGTCCTATGCAAATGAACTTGAAGCTCAAGCAGACCAACTGGTGAGTCAAATACAAATCACTTTCAGTTAGTAATGATCCCAGCCACTATGTATAATATTTGAAGATATCAGGTTAGGTATTATTTACTGTGTGTATCAAACTAAATTACGTCAGTTAACACCCAGAGGCCAGTCTCTGGAACATTTCCCCTCTAGTGTAGATGGGCACAAGCACTTCATTCATGAGGGGAAAACACACAGCTACAGGATGTATGGAGCTGCAGTGTGTGTATGTGCTTACGGGAATATGACTGAGGGTCTTTTACAGCACTTGGGCTTAAAATCTTGTCACATCTGAGACGTGAGCCTGTTTGTTAATATTGCAGTTAAATAAGTCAAATTCTGCCTTTATTATTGTAAGTCTTTGCCTTTCAAAGTAGGAGGATGACCCAGACCCAGCCATTACATCTTAAAATGTAAAAATAAATTATACAATTTTTAAAACCATTGTCTATAATCTACACAAAGAGTGAATAAATGAAACATTTCAATATTTCTTGAATGAAAATTATTTATATCAATTTGCAGAAATTCGTAGAAATACAGCAATATAGCAATAATTAAAAAACAATTTAATTGTATTTGTTTATGGTTAATAAAATTCTAGCTCTGAAGTTAGCCTTATATTATTTTATCTTGCAATTTATTCCCAAAATGTTTCAAATTTCCAACATGCATTGCTGTTAAAGATGTGGTAAAAATGTTTCTGACTCTCAAGAAATAAAATACAAAAGGGACAGATTTTAATTCTCTTGTGATGCATGTATGTCCACTGCTGAATTTGTTATTGGACAAATTAAGTAAACTAGTGAAAGTAATTGTTCATGTGTTTTAATGGAAGGACAACTCTATTTCTTTCTCTCTTATCTTTTTCTCAGCCACGAGGGGCTCTTGAGAATGCGCTTAAGGGCCATGCCAGCAGTATAAGACAGATCCACAAAGAACAAGTGGTGCCAATGGAACAGGCTATGGTAAACATGCACACACACACACACACACACACACACACACATACACAAACACTAAATTAAGGAATTCTGTAGACTTCTGTTTTTTTAAAATACAGCTAGTAAGATGTAACTCATTTCTGAGTACAAATTTGTCTCCAAAATATGGTTAAGTACTGTAGGTACAAAAACAAACACACACAAACTGGCATATACAGTGTATATGACTTATGGGGATTCTCCATAGGCATAAATGTTTTATACTGAACTAGTCATATTTACTATCCCTTAACCCCACCCCTAAACGTAACCCCCATAGAAAACTTTGTTAGTATGTTTTCAAGCTGTTTTATAAGGACACAGGAAGGTTAAATCTAAGCTTTATTCTTTATTCTTTTTTTTAATGGAACCAAAGAAATTTGTGAAAGCAAGGGTAAGCCAACAGTTGGTACTGTGATGTGATAATCCAAAAAATGAATGTTCTTTTGAAAACTGTGTTTTAGTAAATGTGGACCACTTTAGTAGTTCAGATGTGTTCTGTAAATGTTTGTGTTTGCACGTTTGTGTGAGTGTCCTCTTTTTGGCTCATTGTGTTTGTTCTGTGTGATTTTTCAGCAACTGTTATTCAGTGACTTAAGAAATGTTCAAAAGAGCACACTTGAGCCTGACTTACTGAAAATAATTAGAATTGAAGAAACCAGTGACTCTTTGAGGGCTGACCAGATTGTAAGGGATTTATATAGTATTTTATATTTATTGAAATAGAATGTATATGGTTTTTTTTCTTGTAGGGCACTCTAAGTCAAAGCATTAAGCTGCTTCAGAAAACCTCCAGAGAACTACCTGTAAGTACAGTAAATACACAAATCTTTATGTAAAACTTTCTATATAATAAATGGTACTTGGTTTTTGATATTTGTATAATGCAATGACATTTACACATTGTTACAAAAGTAGAAATGTTTTCAAATAAATGTATAAATGGATCATGTTAATAATTATGTATTATTCCTCATGGTTTTTCCTCTAGATTAAAGTGACAAATGTCTTGAATGCCATTGAGGCAGTAGAGTACCTCATCGCTAACAATGCCTCACATGTGGTCAAACAGGTACAAATACATTTACATTAACAATACTGGGGAAGATGTTATATATTTTTCAATAGGTCAGTAATAAATGCTCTGTATGTATTTTTTTTTTAACAGTTTGTTGTTGTGTTTTTGTTAACATGTCACAGGAGACTGATAAATTCATTAAGAACATTATGGGATATTTTTCACAATATACGGAGTGGGTCAAGCACTCTGTGAGTATGCTAATACAAGATTAAGTCCAAAAGAGCAGTACTTTATCATATGACACTGCAACTTAATCAGTTAAACTAATGTCTGTCTCTGTATGTGCAGCTGGAAATGGAGGTCGCCCAGTGCAAGCCCATCAGCAACATCATAGACTCGCTAGAGATTGTAGCCTGCAGCTTCATCGTTGACTCAGTGGTAAGAGATACAAAACCGCTTTCACACATATAACACATACAAGAACCCACACTCACGAAACATACTACATATAACCATGAATATGCGCAGAATATGCATGAATGTTTCTCAACACACACACACACACACAAACAGAACAAGATTGGCACATTCAGTGTTCACAGTGCGTATGCTTGTGTGAACTGAAACCATGAACTTACAGAATATAGTCCAAAGGCAAACACACACTCACTTTTCACACACACAAAAAAATCATACAGTATGTGTGTTCATATATGCCTACATAATTTCAAGAAAATTATTTATATGAGCTGTTCATTGTGTGTTTTAGAACACATTCTGGTTTGGTCTTGGAGGATGCTGTTTGTTACTCATTCCCAGCATCATCATGTCGGTAAAACTCGCCAAATTCTACCGCAGGATGGACACTGAAGACGTCTTTGATGAGTGAGTGCATACATACTTGCTGAATTTAGACTGAACCACCAGAAGATTGCACTACCTGTCATATGTGAAGTGAAATATGGCAGCTTTTCTAAAGGACATCACATTCAGAACTGCAACTAAACTGAAAATCTTTTCATTTTAAAGATTCAAGGAGGACTTTCGTTCCACATGTTTGAAACAACCTTGTTTCCTTCTTTTAAGAATCATCTTAAGTCTCTTAGAACCTCAAGTTCCACTCTTATTTTCCATATTCTCCAGTTGTTCACATTCTAATAACAAACCACTTCTATTTTTTCCATCTTTTCATCTGCAGCTTTAATTTTTAACTTACCATTGCACATTGAAATGTTTAAATACCTTAATTTTATACTTTTTTTACTGAAATCTTGTCACTGTACTTACTGTAAATCATACATCTCATGCACATTTTAGAAGCAACTAATGTTTACATTCACTGTTTTATTTACAGTAGTATGGACGTTGTTGTAAGTGGTTATCATAATGAGTCTTTATATGGCATAAACAACCCCGTGATGAGCAGGTAGAGTTTATTTTGCCTCTTCGTCTCTGCATGATAAAATCAGTATTAGCTGAAGTCAATTGTCTGCATGTGCATTTATATGTACAGTATGCATGTGATATCAACATGAGCTGACTTTGGACACCAAAAATATGATTATAAGATTCTATTATTAATATATACAATATATATTTTACTAGGTTTAAAAACAAACAGATATGTGTCTTTCATACTGTACATGATAATATTCCTGAATGCACTTTAGCATGTTAAACTCTGGTTAGGGTTTTAAGTTTTTTTTTTTTTTTACATTTTTATTTATTTAGTTTTAAACAGACAAAATAACATAGGTCTATTGTTTTATTGATCAAAGTATGAAAATAGTTGCATGAATTTTTAATTTGGTGGACTTGTTTTGATAGCCCAAAATAAATTGATCCATTTCTATAATTGAAATGCATGCATAGTGAATAATGTAATAGCATGATATTTTTTTCCCAGCATCCATCTCTATCCATCCACCGCATGACAGTTTTCGGTTCTTTTTTGGAGCTAATTGAAAGATATGTTTTGTTTTAGATCTGTCCAAATTACACTGCCATTCCAAACTTTCAAAACTAAAGGAGTTTTCACAATTAACCTGGAACCTTTTTGCAGCTATCCATCCTATGATACAATGAGGTGGTATCCTCGGGCCTCAGCCCCCCCAAGACAGCCTGACTGGTGACACAAATTCACACACAAACACACTTTCACATGGGTTATGCAACCGTATATGCATCCTACAGGTACAAAACCTTTCAACAGTTCATCTGTTCTTTCTCTCTTTGCATTGATATTTCCATACATCTCCTCTGAAAACACATTCGTTCTTGTCAGTGTTCAACTTGTTTTCAAATTTCTGCTTTATGTGTCAACTTCTCAACTTGAGTTTTTTTTGTATTCATTCATGGTCAACCACTATTTCTTTATTAAGACATTTGTTGTCCTTTTCATCTTTCTACTTTTCTTTGTCACACATCAGGAATTCACCATCTTTCCATGTTCTACACAGTCCTGTGTATGTTCCTCATAGTTACTTTCAGTTAATGTTTCACTGAAATCATACGTGTTGTCATTGATCTTTCACATATTCTTCCGCTAACATGTAACATTGCTTGACTTTCCATGACTGCTTGATCTTTGACTCATATATATCATACTCTCCATCTTTGTATAAATTAAGTCATTGGAAATATTGTCATTTCTGTGACATTTGAGTAAAATTGTCTTTTTTTTTCTTCTACAGTGGTACTGAGAACTGGAACTAAAGAGAGTTTAGCAGGTAAAACAATCACACTCTGTCACATGTTATGGTACCTCAAGCTTTTAAGATTTGAATGTATTTTTTTCAGTCTAAATTGATTGGTTGATTGACTGATTGGTGTTTTGTTTTTAGTCAGGGATTGTCATTCTTAATTAAGATTCTGAAGACGACAACCAAAGATGGATAAAAAGGGAATATAATCAGTGAAAATTGAATTAATAACAGTTCATTCCAGTTTCTAACAACAATACATACTCAGACCTTAACTGAAGAATTTCAAGCATATTCTTCATACAGTTTATC
Source organism: Cyprinus carpio (assembly GCF_018340385.1). Lineage (NCBI taxonomy): Eukaryota > Metazoa > Chordata > Actinopteri > Cypriniformes > Cyprinidae > Cyprinus > Cyprinus carpio. Next base: position 2,005,806 of record NC_056597.1, on the reverse strand, counting down.
ATACATGGTAAACAGCAATGTGTTCTTTTTATACACTTTCAGAAAGTTTTTGAAAGTTTTTATGTATTTTGTTAATATCTGTTTTATAAAATGTCCTTTAGACAATTGTGGGTACATCTAGATTTTGCATTGGTCTTTTTATCATTTGATATAAAAGGGCAAGAAAGGTCTGTGATGTCAGTCTGTGCACTGTGATATTTTCTTGTCAGTTATTGATCATGAAACCATGAACCAAACATCTCAAGTCTGAATGTCAAAGCAGTTTCTGAAGTCTTTACAGTAGAAAGTGAAGTTCTTCATTTATCAATTTATCTTTTCAGTTTTTCTGTTAAATGTTACTTTTTTGTACATTTTATTGTTCAATGAATGAATCAAGTATTCGTTTCAGAAAGGTTTCTTAGTAAGAGGAAATTTGCTAACTACGTTGGATGCACTGGAAAAGGCTCAATGTCTTGAAAGACAAATTAAGCCAATGTCCTAAAAGACTGATTGATCCTATGTTTAAAATATCAGTACTTTTGATACAAGACAATAATTACATCACTAAAAACAAATGACTATTATAGATCAGTACATTTTTTGTTTCTTGTTCTTGTCTTTCTGTTTTCTTCTTTTGAGTGTCTTACGTATTTAATTTTCTTTTTGTGTCTACTTCAATACAAGAAACTGAAAATAGATTAATATGTTCAGTTTGTAACGTACTGTAATTTCTTAAAATGCAGGTATGAGTACAGCATACAGTGGTCATACAATTCCACAGAGTCCTCTATTGTATAATAAACCAAAGGTTTTTCTCATATACCAAAAAAGGTTTGTGAATGAAATTTAAACTAAATTCCAAATCACATCTCTCTCATGGCCTACTGTGTGCTACTGTATGCACATGTTCTTTGGCAGTTGTACAGTACTGATCCCCAGGGTCTTGTTGTCACCGATGTTATGAGACTCAAAGGCACTTGTACCAAGTGTTTTGGATTATTATAATGTTAATCCCACTGGAACTTGGAGGCTGTGTTACAATAAAAACAATCAGCTCAAAATGATTTGTGTTTATGTTTTGTAAAAGGTACAGATACTTGCCACTTTTGCATCCTTTTTTAGTGTAACAGGTTTGTTTTAGTATATAGTAATATGTATTTTTATGTGTTTTTATTCATTTTTTCATTTCAGTTTATTTTTAGTTGTTTTAGTACAATAATTTAGGATAATGAAAATTAGAAATGTTGCCTTGGAACTATTTCAGTTCACCTAAAGTACCAGAAATGTTTGTTCGTTTTTGTTGTTTTGTTTCTAGTTTTGATTAACGTTAGTAGCCTTAAAGATTGAAAGATCCAGTCACCATTCATTGTAACTGCATAAAAAACAGCAGCAATAATTTCAATTTTGAAAATTTCACATATTTTTTTTTTTTTCAAAACAAAGGAAGTCATTTACAAGAGATGCAATACAGCTTTTTCAGTAAAAATCAAAGTGCTTGCATCACAAGTGTAGTTTAGCCATCAATTCTGTTAATTTTCTTTAAATATTATCTTTTTACGATTACATTTACAGCTATTTTTTATTCAACTAAAATGTGACTATATTGTTAATAAATTATGTCATTTATAATCATGTTCATAAAAACATAAATTTACAAAGAAAATGTATGAAAGCTTTCTTACAGGAATGGTCTTTTAACCTTCTTCAAACAAAGAATTAGTATAGTAAAGTAACTTATTACTCAGTTAAAGTGGTCAAATCTGAAAGACAATCATTTTGTCAGAAAACAAACACGTGTTGGGCCCTGTCCCAAATGGCACACTCCGGACTTGTGGACTTCCTCAGAGTCCACACTTTGGTGACGTCATGTAGTGCAGACCTATAGGGCCCTTGGCGCGAGTCCACGAGGGTGCATTGAGAGGTATTTTTGGGACAGACTCGATTGTCACGCCGGAAATAACGGTCTGGTTGTTTTTTAACAGGAGCTGCAGGTTCGGGGAATATGCTGCCTATGTTCCATTTGAACTAAGATTACAATTTTAACACATAATAAACATGTGCGTGAGTTTATAAATACTAGGTTTACATATGACTCAATAAAGCCCTGACATTCGGTTCTATTTATTTAATGAATCATAATGAATCATAATTTATTCAATGCGCTATTATTATGTTTGAGATATCAACCACTGGTCGATGACCATAATGTTTGTAAAAACTGTAGGTAACAACTGGTAAAATGTACACCTATGTCATAAAAACCGTAATGATACCTACACTTAAATATTTTCTTCTCAGCCAAGTCATCAATTGCTCTTGAGCGAAATCTCCTCCCATCCGTTGTCTGATTGGCATTTCGCAAGGATTCCTGGGTAGTTAAAGTGTGCGGAGCCTGCATCTATCTTACGAAGGACATTTCCAGATAGACATCAAACCTCACCTGCTAGTTTGTTCTCTTAATTCACTTTCAGAGGGGTTGAAAACCTGTGTCACTTGGTATTTAGCAATGTTCTTCGTTACAAAGTGACGTGACATACAGCCAAGTATGGTGACCCATACTCAGAACTCATGCTCTGCATTTAACCCATCCAAAGTGCACACATACACTGTGAACAAACACCCGGAGCAGTGGGCAGCCATTTATGCTGGGGGTTCAGTGCCTTACTCAAGGTCACCTCAGTCCTGGCATTGCAGGCCGGAGACTCGAACCCACAACCTTAGGGTTAGGAGTCAAACTCTCTAACCACTAGGCCCCACAATATTATTCCATATAGTAATTAAACAAACAAGAATTTTGTTGTTGTTGTTCTAAAGTTTTAGGTTGGTAAGATGTTTTGAAAATCTTTTATGCTCATCAAGGCTTCATTTATCAGATGAAAAATAGAGTAAAAACACTAATATTCTGAAATATTATTAGAATTTTAAATAACGGTGTTCTATTTTAATATGAATTTTAATATATTTTAAAATGTACTTAATTCTTGTGATAGCAAAGCTGAATTTTCAGCATCGTTTCTCCAGTCTTCAGTGTCACATGATTCTTCAAAAATAATATTGATCTGCTGATTTGCTGCTCAAAACGTTTTTTATTATTATCAATGTTGAAAACATTAATATGAAAAAATTGATCACTTTTAGGATTCTTTGATTAGAAAAAAAACAGCATTTAATTATACCAACAAAGCGCATAAGATAAAATAAAATAATCACAACCTCTGTCAAAAACCAACAAAGCTGAATAGAAAGAATATAATGATATGATATGCATGACAGGCATACTTTATAAATACTTACTTTATAAACAGACAATAAGACGAGAATGATAAAATAATTTAGCATGTTATAAAGCTGATTAAGTGCCTTAATTGTTTTGTGTTTCATGAATATATTATTAAGCTGGTATTGTTGAAATATGCAGGCATGTTTTTATATTCTAATTTACTATACAACAAGAGCACCATACTGGCTCACCAAGCAATGATATTTAAAAAAAAATAAAAAATAAATCTTACCTTTAAGAGCTGTGTTTTGTTAAAGCTATTGAAACATATTTTCTTTGGCAGTCTGGTTTGAGTAGCAGGTTCAGTAAATCCATCCACAGCTGGCTGTCATGCTTACTCAACTTTACCTGATCTTCAGGCAGGATGGTTCTCCACTTCCCCTCTGTGTATTTTTCCAGTGTTCCTACACAAGAGAAAAAGACTATGTAGTCAAAAATGTTACTGACCAATCCAACGTTAGCAACAGTTGCTGTCTGCCATATTTAAGTCTGTGGAGGTGTTACGATAGTTTGAAGCAGACTTTTATGGAAATTATAAAAAATATGGCAATTCCAACCTGCAACTGTGATTATGATTTTTCTTAATTAATTTTTTTAACAATTTATGAGCGCTTTTCCTGATTGAAATGTTTGATCCACTTCTATGTGACATAGCTGTTCTGTAATTTGATTCTTACGTATTCTGATTGTGAAAGGCTCTTGAATGGAAAAAATACAAATAATAAAAAATATTATATATGTTCAATATATATATACTGTATGCTTGAAATACAGTACAACTTGGAGACTAACCTCTGTTCCAGGTGCAATTTTCCACCAGCTGTACCAGCACACAGGGCATATTATGAGTGCACAGCATCCTTGAGAGCACACTCAAACCCAAACTACATTAAAAGGAGATATTTCAACATTCATTAGTAGGCATATGTTTTAAAATGGTTTTTAAAAGAATAGTTCACCCAAAATGAAATTTGCTAAAATAAAATGTCTCATGCCATCAAAGTTTCATCAGAACAGATTTTGAGAAATTCAGCATTGAAAAACTCAAAAAATAAACTGTCTGCACATTTGAATCCTTGTAACAAATTTAATCACCAAGCTTTCGGTCAAACGACCATCCTCAGGGCATACAGACAATAAATGTAGCAATCAACATAACTTTCAAAAAACACACCAGTACAAAAAAAACTGATTACCACACCTGTGAAGGCCAGGTAGGAGAGTTGTAGTCCAATGGTGGGAGTTGTAGTTTTTCTTTAACCTACCCAACATACTGAGTTATCTAGGTAATTTACACTTTTAGTGAAAATCCCCACTACAAGAAACAAACATAATTACAAATATACAAAAATACATACATACATGCTGCATAAGTGCATGGAGACTGCAAGGACATCAGTAAAACCTTCACAGACTGCAGTATTCAGGACTTGTAAAACAGTATTCAAGACTTATAAAAATGGTACAGCTGTAACTATAGCATGACACTCATGTCGAAGTCCACATTTAAACCTTTGGGATGTAAGGCATCCAAAGTATGAATCCAGTACAGTTCCCTTTGACATAGCACTTTATCAATGTTGCCACCTCTAGGTAATTTAATCTGCTCAATTCCCTGAAAACGGAGAGAAGAGACTGAATGAGCGCACTCTGTAAAGTGACAGGCCACAGGGTAGAAATTCAGCATTACATCACTTGTTCATTAATGGGTCCACTGTGGTGAATGGGTGCCGTTAGAATGAGAGTCCAAACAGCTGATAAAGACATCATAATATTCAACAAGTAATCCACCTATCTCCAGTCCAGGCATTTTAACTTTAAACCATCATTTCTGGCAAAAGTACAAGTCGATAATCCAAATTAACACTTCCTCCAGTAAGAAAAATAAAATAATAATAATAAAAAAAACATAATATTTTATTTGGACTGTTTTCACTTGATCTTGAGCTTGATCTGTGCACATTTCTCTTCTGATTCAGATTGGACAACTTTTCACTGCTGAAAGCAATATTATAGATAGAGAACTTGTCATCAATATTATTTTGTATTTATTTAATAAGCACTGTCTATTTTTTAATGCTGTTGCAAGTTTACTAAATCTAATTAAAGGGTTCAACAGACATGAGTGCTACACTGGCCACCCACATTTCGTCTTTAAGTTACTACAAGGTTGTTAGAAACCTCACATGCAGAATAATGTACAGAAAGGTAAGTTTTGCAGTATTGCAGTAAAGGCAGTATTCTATAAAACAACACACATATGCACAAAACTTTTCTTTTGACGCACTCTTTTATTCTAAATTCTAGTACATGTAGTACTTCACGTAAACCAGACGTTAACCGCATTGGTTAAAGGTAAAGTCAACAAAACATAAATGATTTCCAGGTGAATTACTCTCCTTGTTTCTTCTCCTGAAACTAAAACATCTTTCACATCAATAGTCAATAGCCCACTTATGTTAGCATGTATGAATATATAATGAAGACCATGAATATCCATGAATGTAACCACACCCATGTCCTTCACCTCAAACCATCAACACACACTCAAGGAAAACAAACCATCTACACAAAGATCAACACAATCTCATAGCAACTTGTAACTATTTTACATTTTGGTGGCTAATTTGTATGGAATTCATTCATATGGTCTTATTTGAACGTTTTCATACAATCTGCTTACATGTAAGCGATGGTTAACTTTAGGGCTGGACCTTCATACATTTTTTTCCTAAAAATGGTACGTTTTCATTTAGTACCATTTCATCATGTGATTTCATACAAATTTATACAATATTGTTATGTTTTCCTGTGAGATAAGGTTGCAAATACCAAGCCAGACAAAACTAGCCGGCGCTTTTTTTTCACACTCACAAAACTATGTACTCTCCAAATCACGTACACTCCAATTCCATCTAGACTAAAATGATGATCATACACACACTCTTCTCCTAATATTCCTACAATTAGTTCTTTCAGGCAGCTTCAGACTGGAGACTAGAGGCCCCCCAGTCTGGAGGGATGTATACACTCTTCCCTGCTCAAAGACCCCTTTGTGGGACTTGTATTTATAAAGCCAGCCTGCACCTCCAACACCTTCAAGAGTCCCTTCTACACCTCCATCATGAGAGCCGTATGCAGTGCTGCTTTCCTTCTGGTCTGTTTTATTTGGGCCACTAACGCTCAGGCTCAGAACAGCAGTAACCAGGGGAACAGCATCAACCACATCGAAAGCACCCAAAACAGTCGACAGCAGCAGCCGCAGAAAGCAAGCATCTTGGATGAGCCCATTCGTTTCAACACCAAAGCAAAAGATAGCTGCTCCATGGTGATCTCCGGCCAGACCAACTTCACCAAGCTGCGTGTCTCCTGCAAGAGCAAGGGCAAGTCGTACCGGTGCGATTTCCTGGGCAAACCTAACCTATGCAAAGCATATAGCAACAACCCTCGGCATTACTTTACTCAGGTCATGTGGGACATGAAGAAGCTTCACAACGCCTGCCAGGGACCACGGGTCTACAAGCCACATATGTGCCGCTCTGCCTCAGATGAAGTCCAGATGGTGTTACATGCCTCTTGGCCCAAAATCTCCATCCCAAAACCTAGCCAGGCTTCCCCCCAGCAAAAGCAACAGCAGCAGATCAAGTCCAGCATCACCCCTACCAAACCTCCAAGCTCAAAGCAGCAGCCTAAACCCCAGCAACCAGCCAAACCAGTCAAGCCTGCCATTACCAAGACTGTTCCACCACGTAAACCTGTAAAGACCATCACAGCGAGACCCACTGTGGCAGACGAGAGTCAAGCAACCAAGATGGCAGAGGAATACTGCTGGGAGAGTGTCCAGGGCATCTGCGCATACTTCATTAGCTGGTTCCAAAATTAATTCATCTGGTAAGCACATCTTTTTATAGTAAATAACTAGTCAGTGTTTGTAGAATTGTATGTGGAAACTAATTCATGTGTAAGAAAGATCTACTAACTAGTGTAAATAAACTAGCTTGAAGAACCTACATCACTCTGATGTACAAACTGCAGGTATTTTGCGTAAAATCGACTCCTGGCTGTAATTGTTAACTTTGACTTGAGGACTAGTACAAGACTAATAGTGTGTATTCAGCACATGAAAGATGTAATTCAGAAGCTTTTTAGTATTGGAAAAGTTGTGATGTATGCAGTGGAAAGTAAACAGAAAGCTAACTTAATGAATCATCAACCGCTGCTTTACACCAGCACCTTCCAAATTTCAACAGGATATTTATGTTACACCTCTGCATTGTTCCAAAATAGCTCAAATAAAATTGGTTATAGAAGTGTATTATTTCTATCCATTGTTGCTCATATTTTAATCTTTTCTCCTCTTTGTAGGTTAATAGTGTCAGAAAATTTAGATTTGTCTGACCACCGGCCAAATGTTTTCTCCAGAGACCGCGGCTGTGTGTGTGTGTGTGTGTGTGTGTGTGTGTGAATACATCTGTATGTGTGTGTGTGTGTGTGTGTGTGTGTGTGTGCGGAAATGTGGTTATGACTGTACTTTTGTGGTTTTGTGTGTTTTTCTGTACGAGTCAATGTACATGCTAAGAGACAACAAGAATGAAAGAAATACATTTGTACTATGTTGTTTAATAAAAAAAACATATTTCTTAATTCTGTGTACCGTGTCTGAATAAAAATATTTTATTTTTTTTACTTTTTTGTGCTTGCTTTCATATTAAAGTACTGTAGATAATGCAATGAAGTAGACATTCAGTGATGCACATAAGAACAATAGTTGTGTTAGAATCATTTTTTCACAATAATTTGAGCATTCAGAATACTCTTAATCTCATGTTCTAGTTGCATGTTAATTTACAACTAAATTATTTTTAGAAAAAAAAAATAATAATCCTGAGCTGATATAATTTGATTAGCAAAGATTCCAAGTAAATATTAATAAACAAAAATCATTCAAAATGGGGGAGACGGTGCAGTTCCAAACCCAACTGAAACAAGCAAGATTTTTGTTTCACTCGACATGTCAGAGCACATCAACACCACTAGGAGGCAATGATACATGTCATTTAAAAAGACTCAGATTAACTGGTTACAAGACCCATATGAATTTAATGTTGTTGTTTTTTTAATGGAGGTCCAGTAAAAGGCAGCAATTTTAAAAGCCCTCGAAATAGAATCGGACACTGGTAAAACATCAACAATACTATAATTAAACATTAGCAACTTATATTTTACTTGTAAAAATATATAATTTATATTTAGTCATACACAACTAATTTGAATGTCAGTCAATGGAGAAAGATACTTTTAATACCAAATAGCATAGTTAAAGGGAACGTCTATGCAAAAATGAAGATTCTGTCATTACGCTCACTCTTGTTGTTGTTCCAAAGCTGTGTGACTTTCTTTCTTCTGTGAAACACAAAAGAAGATATTTTGAAGAATGCTGGTCACTAAACAATTTGGTTCCCATTGACAAAAAAATTAAATAAAAAAAAAAATACACTAAAAGTGATTGGGGAACCAAAACTGTTTGGTTATCAACATTCTATTTTCTTTCGTATTCTGCATGATTCAACAGAAGATAGATATGCACACATTTTGGAATGACATGAGTAAATGATAAGTAGACTATCCCTTTAAGTCCCTTTAAGTCATCTGCTTGCAGGGGCTGTGCTAATCAGCCAAACCTTAAACCCTAGAGCTACAAAGACAGACTGGAATTTCTAAATGTCACACTGTCATGATGATCTACAGACAGCTTCTTTTTTATAGTATATTCCATAAGCTCTCAGCAAACATTTAACCAAAAGAAATAAGAATACATGTATTTGTATTACAAAGAGCTCAAATCCCTTTAGATCCCTGTAATCAAAATGTTATGATCTGAATATGTTGCACAGCTGGAAGCTGACACACCTGCCTAACACAAACACACCCTACAGACATAACTCATGCTCTATGTCAGTGTAGCACAATATTTTCTGCCTTAAGTTCCCCACAGCCTCTTCAGTGAGGCACAAGTGCCTCATTAATTCATTGACTATATTATACTATATCATTTAGCACCACCAAAATATTATTAATCCAACCATATATTTTTTTTAACTAAGCAAATTTGCAAAAACCTGGAATCTCATATCCACTTACTCAGCCCAGGCGCTTTCTGTAAAATTTGCCATTGGCCATTAGTGGAATAAAGGTCACCAAATCAATAAGCACCAAACCATTTTTATGATGGAATTCCAAGATGAGCTCATAAGCTTCTACACCAGACACATGCACATTATCAATAAAACCATCACACACACACACTCATTAATGCACATTTGGCTTTATCGATGCATGTGTGAGAGATCATTATACATTACTGATAACTAACACTGATGTAGCTGTAACTACAAAGAAAATATTGCTTGGTTGTAAAAGTTATCTTCATCTCTTGATCCCTTGGTAAATAAGTAATGAAGATGCACAAGGAAACTGGACTTTCATGGATGACTCATTATTCATGACTCAAACAAATCTCCAGTGTGCATATATACGTATATTACAGTTAAATTTAGATTTTTTTTTCCCATTTCATTTTATTTCCAATTTAGTTAATAATTAATCATGTAAAAACCTGAATGCATATACAAATACATTTTTTAACTCTCTCTGTACCCCATTTCTAACTCCCTCCCCTTCAGTGACCTAAATTCATTAAATTCCAGTTAACATTCCATAAGTTACTAACACTTCATGAATTATTATCATTTTGTTTTTGCACTACTATTACTTATTTTACACTGTGTGTGCACAAATGAAATATGGACAAAAAAATCAATAAAGCACATTAAACTGATATTAAGAGAGAGGGGGTGAAGTGGCAGTTAAACTATAGAATTAGGCCACAAAGACACAGTCACATGGGACCCCTACCACATGAGTGCACTCTCACAATGACCCTTTAACAAAACATTTTTACATACCAGGACATATTACACAAGCATAATGGTTTTAAGGATATGCAACCATAGAGCATGCCTATGGAATTCAGGAACATGTTGTGGTCTTGTGAGGCCCCAGGGGACCATTAGTTTGGAAGCCCGAGAACCCAAATATTAAAATAAAATAAATAAATACCATACACAATACCATACATACTTTGGAAAAAATTAGTAACTTTTGCTGCGCCCTCTTACATCTGCTGCTATCTGTCTGTCTCCTCATGTGCCAAAAATGTCAAATGAATTATTGCTGTATTTACAGGCAAATTGCAGTGATCATTTACTTTATTATTGTAGTTCATATAATTGTTAATTATTGGCAAACATCCAAATGCAATATGTTTGTATCCATTTACAGTTGCAGTACCTTGCTCTCAGTTTAGGGGTTCTGGGCCCATAATCAATTTTTTTATGAAATTTAGTGTTTCTGAGCATGAACCAACACCTACTTTAATATTTTAATAACCCTTATGTTGTGTTCTGGTCAATTTGATCCAGAGAGGATTGTCATTTTGCTATATAAACAACAAATATTGGATTCGATCTTGTCTTCTTTCAACATTATGGTGAACATTGCCAACATTATCCACAAACAATGCTTTTTGTTTCATTCAAAATCGGAGGTGCATAAGCTCAGATCAATGAAGCCTATCAATCAGTTCCAAAAAGAAATACAAAACCTGTGGTACTTAAACTCAAGGGATAAAAAAGCCCCCAACGACATGACAGCTTTGCAATTCCTATCTTTCAGTTCAGCACCCTCTAAAAATGCAAATATATGAATGACGTAAGCAGTGGATTCCTGCATGTGTGCAAGAGCTCATTAAAGGGCTTTTCTCATGTGAAAGAATCTGACTGTCCTGTAGTAAGTGGGTGTGTCACTTGACATAAATACCACGAGTGAGTTCATTTTGACGTAAACTAGTCAGGGAATCTCATCACACACCTGTCCTCGTAACTCTGATTGGTAAGATCAATTAACTTTTTGGTCTTAATCAAAGTCCTGTATGGGATTTGATTTTTTACCTTATAAAAATATATAACTTATTTACTACAAGCCTGTCATCTTTTAAAATGTAAGAAATTACATAATATCGTATTTAATTTCATAATTAATATTTCTTAGATCGTTGCGTCACTGAAGGATATGTCTCTCCGTGGGACTCTCGCGCTCCTGCTGTTCCTCGCGTGTCTTTCACAGCTCATCTTCACTGCTGAAAGCATCAAGGGAGCGAGGAGGAAAGAAAGGAGGCAGGAGAGCCGAGGTGATAATAACATTTCTGTACAAAAAGGAAAGTTCACAACCAAGGACAAGGCGCAGTGTTCGTGGGTGGCACGTGGAGAGGACAAGTACACCATGACTGTTACATGCAAGCCTGGAAACGGGGATGGATTCACCTGTAAATATACTGCAAAGCCAGCGACGTGCACCGAATATGGGTCTAATCCCGAGGGATATTGGAAACAAATCGCCAGATCAGTTAAAAAACAGAAGAAACTTTGCGTGGATCCGCGCGCAATGATCCGAGCGGGCATGTGTAAGCGCGCGCCGCTGGATGCGCATTTCAAACTCTCCGAAACGTCACAAGCGAAACCCCCCAAGACAGAGAAGACGCCGATAGCCACGAACACAACGCCTCCGGACACTAAGCGAAAGTGCACGGAGCGCGTTGACCACAGCGAGGTAGCTAAAGAGAAGTGCGGAGATTCCTGGGCGAGTCTCTGCGCGTTTCTCTTCACTGTAATCCAGAGCGGAGACTGCTAAGCGCGCGACGTGTATGTATGCTTTTGTGGGTACTGTTATAGGCTACTACTGATAAAGGTGTAAAACATCGCTTTTTTTATTGTAAACTCAAAAATGTACTGTACTGATTCTGACAATTGGGAAGGTGGGTCAAGATGTGCTTGTTCCCACCACTTGTAGTTTTTGTCTTGACCATAGTGTCATTAAATTTATTCATTACACATTTACAGTTTTTAATGATGACATTTAATCGGATAATAGTGATATGTCTATTTATATTATGTTGAATATTACGTTTTCATTTATTTATTATAGGGGCATTTTGAGGGATGTAGGAAAAGTAAATAATTTAGATGTTTGGAGATTTTTTATTTCGAAGAGAAAAGTTTAAATAGAACCCTAGGGTGGGACGACCCCAGTGACTTTTTGTTGCTACTTTTATGGTCATTAGGTTATAAATCAATTGTTTTATATCTTTCAATTTGATTTTAAAAAAGCCCTTTAAATCATTTTTACTTTTGTGCTTTAACAGTTAAATTTGCAAATATGTACATTTGTTTTTCAAAATAATCAATTGGATGATGACCTTCATCATCATCTCGTTTTAGTATCCAGATGTTGTTACACAGCAAATGTAGCCTATTTTCGCCAGTCTACTGTAAAATACAAGACTCATTGCATTGTAACTGTATTTATGACATGCAAAATAAATATTTTTATGTAAGACACCCCATTTTCTTGTGAAATGACCACAAGATGTTTCATTTAAAATGCAGCTTTGAGGCAGAGATTATTAACAAAAATAGCATTTTATTTGGATTTTCATTTGGGAATTTTAAAGGTATATAATATAGTTAAAATCACACAAACATATAATCAGCCTAAACAAGTGATAAACATCCAAAATTTAACCATAAGAAACTACCACTTAATCTCAAACTAACTATGGTGGTCAGTGTAACCTAGATTGAGAGAACACAAAACTGTCTGCCACTAAACCAACCAGGTATCGCCTATATTATGGGGAGCAAATGACCCAACAAGGATAGTACACCATAAATTTGAAACCTTGTGGGGACATTTTTGGATCCCCATGAAGAAAACAGCTTATAAATCACACAGAATTGTTTTTTTTTTTTTTGTTTGTTTGTTTGTTTGTTTGTTTGTTTGTTTTTTTGAAAATCTGAAAATGCAGAAAGTTAGGTTTAGGGATAGGGTTAAGGTAAAGGGATAGAAAATACAGCTTGAACAGTGTAAAAAACATTATGCCTATGGAGAGTCCCCATAAAACATGGAAGTGTGTGTGTGTGTGTGTGTGTGTGTGTGTGTGTGTGTGTGTGCGTGCGTGCGTGCGTGTTTGTGTGTGTGTGTGTGTGTGTGCGTGTGTGTGTGTGTGTGCGTGTGTGTTTGTGTGTTGACTAAAGTAATCTGAGAATAGAAGCTGGAACGTGTCATTGATACTTTGCCCTTGTAACAGCATTCTTGGCAGTAGCCTATGAGTGTGTGTGTGTGTGTACCTGTTATTTCCAACGTTATGAGGACCAAATGTCCACACAAGTATAATAATACCAGTAAATTTTGACACTTTTTTGGCCCCTCATATATATAGAATCTAATAGCATAAAGTTGTTTGTATTTATAAAATTATATAATGAAATACACTGATGATGAAAAATAAAAGTGAGAATTAAACTTATGTTAGGGGTTTCAATATAAAGTATGTTCTCAAATGGAACCTTGACAATAATCAAGTAATTAATACATTCCATTTATATGACATCATATCAACACATGTGACAAATCATCCTTTGGGGTCAAAAAGGCAAGGGTTTGTAATGTGTGTACATTTGTTTTTGGAGATACTTTGTCACTGTGCATTCATAATTTGGCTCCCTGTCTATGGTTAATATGTAATCTTTCGTGTTACTTACAGAAGAGATTAAAGCTATTCTGTAATTACAGGTCGAAAAACTTCACCCAGGCATTTTTTTATACTGTCAGGAAAACCTAATTACAAATAAACATATAGCTGTAGTGCATTAGCGTAAAAATGGTAGGCTATATGTTTTTTATTACATATAGCTGTAGTGCATTAGCGTAAAAATGGTAGGCTATATGTTTTTTTTTCTTCCCAAGTATGATTTCTAAGAATGCAGATTTCAGAAAGGTACCTTTATTCTAAAACATCTTGTCCCTTTAGATAAAAAATAAAAATCATACCAAACTGAAATAGTCCACCCTAATCAATAGCCAAGACTTTAAAACACACACAGGCACATTTCCAAAGACTGACTGGATGTGACACACACACACGCGCGCGCGTACCTTTCCCGTCCTACAAAAGATCTCATGAAATGTTCCATTCCCACTGAAGTGTGGAAAATGTTACATTATATAACTAAACCCATAATGAAACTCATTCTTTTCATCTAAAGGCCAAATAATTGCTCTGTCACATGACCGTCCATGACATTTCCTTTAGTAAGAATACTTTTTCTTTCATTTTAGTTTCCCATGGGCACTCAGGCGGACACGCACAAAAGCTGAACATACATGTCTATTCTGTGATAAATCCTCAAAGTGGTCTAGCATGTGTGAACGTGTAATACAGCAGATGGTGCAGATGTGCACGTGATGAGCAAGAAGCATAAACAACAGGTCTACAGCACTGGATTGAAAGAGGATCAGTGGAAAGCTCATACATACATCTTAAAGAGATTTACTTCCTACTGATTTGACATTTAATACTTAAAGGAATAGTTCCCCAAAAAACGTTTGGAATAAAACGAGGAATAATGCAGACATCAAATTAACAAGTGTCTATGATTACTACTACTTGTTAGAATGATTTTAAGTAGAAATAAATCCTTATTATTTATTACAATTTGCACACACATACACAAGAATACATGAGCACATTTTTGATTGGCCTATAATGTGGATCATATCATGCCCATGGCCAATAAGAAACACTCTGATAACAGTTACTGCTGTTTTTCTTTCTATCTTTCCTACACAAACCCAAAACAATATTTATATTGTGCAATTTATACTTAACAGTTTGTGTAATCACACCACATTTCATTCCAACACCACTGAATGTCAACACAGTAAACGGTCAAAGTTTAAGATCATGTGATCAGGCATCAAGACCAGGTTTTTGGACCTTACTATTTTGAAAATGCTATGTTTAATATATCTTGTAATATCTTTCTGTCAGTAACATTTGTCATATAATTATGTCAAATATAATGTCAACTGACAATACCTGAATTCTGTTTTCATATATTTTAAAATGTAATTTATTCCTGTAATGGCAAAGTTGAATTTTCAGCAGTTATTACTCTGTTTTTTAGTGTCATATGATTCTTCAGAAATCATAGTTATTTGGTGCTCAAGGAACATTTGTTATTATTATCAACATTGGAAATGTTTGTGCTCATTATTGTCAAGTTGGATCAATTCAATTTGTCTTTGCCAAACAAAAACTTGTGAACAGTAGTGTGAGTGTAAACACACATACATATATATACAGTGCTAAAAAATGAGTGAACACTCAATTCACACACTGAATCTCAATGAGCGAAATATTATAAGTTATTATAATACAAAATAGTATAAATATTATAAGTTAATATAAGTTGGAAATCTTTACTTATATACATTGTGTAATTCGTTGAGAATAAAATGTGACAGTGGTCAATGGAAACAAAATCAACAACCCATTGAGGGCTGGATTCTAAATCACACCAAAAATCAAGGTAAAATTTGAAATGATCCAACTTGCATGAATTTAATCAAAGCGTCCAGGATAAAGTTAGTCAGACTAGTGCATATGTCCTCCACACAAGGAAGGACAAGGAAGAATTTTTTATATTGCATTAAGTGGGAGACCATGAATTCAATATTACTGATAAAACCTTCACATATTTCTGCACACACACCATTTAGGCTGAACTGAAATGTAGAGGAATAGAGGTGAATCTTAAAGCTGTACCTAATATATGAGCTCATTTAACATTCGGATAAACTCTATAATCTCTTTAAGCCAAAAGAAGAGTTAGGCAGGAAAACAGTGCACCTCTCATAGTATCAAATACAGTTCAGACATTAGTGTGTGGGTGTGTGTGTATAGGGAAGTTTCAAGTCTATTCAAGTTGCAGCTCAAACAGACCCAGGTATTCACTGGAAGTGAGCAAATTCTTTGCACACACATATTTGCGAATGTGTGTGTGTAGAATAGCTCTTCCTTTTTAAAGATCATGTTCTTACATGACTACTGCTGCACCTGGTTTGCCGGAAGAAGAGATCAAAGTCACACAGTTTCCTTGTGGAAAGGGGGTTACCTTTCCACAAACTAACAGATGCATGGGGTCATCTACAAAGTTTCCACAAATACCGAATATAAACATCTAAATGTCACGAATGCATTCATAACAACACATATATTGTGTCATTACCTTAAAACTGCCAACATACAAACTTAATTTATCATGACAGTAATGCTTCCTCGCTTTCATTCATTCACACACATCAGAGGTGTGTATTGTTTGGTGGGCTGGATTTAACATTCACTGTTGCTTTGTGTGGCTGAGGCCAAGTATAGGTCACTGCAGGAAAGTAATGGGAGTTACCAGATCAGGATGTTTTTAGAACATGATACCTGATTGGGTGACGTCATAGTGATGGTAGGTTTAGGGGTGGGGTTAGGTAAGGGGGATCATTTTGGTTGCATGATTTAGAAACACCCAGCAGTTTGAAAACACCCATGGTCATAAACGCCCACTTTTGCTCTGCAGAGACCTAAGTCTCAGCTGAGGTGGCCTGACAGTCCCACCCCTGAATTCAGACAGTTCGATTGGCCGAAATCCTACTATGAAGTCACAACCTATTGGGACAACATCTGCTCCTATCTATTGGCTGAGGATGGAAGTGACATACATAAGGGTCTATAATCAAAACTAGTCTCTATGAAACTTATTTAGTTGACAAACTCTGAAGCACACATCCACAAGCAGAACTAAATAATTACATGTACATCACCCTTAATTTTTTTGAGGAGGTGTGAATGAAGCTTGTTTACACTTGCAGTACATTCTCCAATATGCCTATAGTGATACAAGAAAGAACTACAAGCCGAGCATCAATTTTCCTGGAAATTTATTTTACTGTACCTTGCCAAGGGAAAAGGATAACATTATGATCCTTACTTCGCCAAACAATAGGACCATTATTAGAGCATATTCATATTTCAACAACTAACAAACTACATGTAATGTAGTCGCAAACCGGTAAGCATTAATCATATAATTCCTTAATTATTTAACTGTAGGCAATTTGATGCCTTCCGTCTGCTCTTTCAGATCATTCTTTGACTACAGCACCTCCCTTTGGCCAATATTGACCTATAGCGCACTGAAAGTCAAGTATTTTCATTATCACATTTTAATTGTCCACCAACGTCCAACAATATGAAATTATAATTTTGTTTTGCCTGTTTCAACTTAAAGCAACTAAAGAACTTGAAGTTTAAAAAAAAAAAAAAATTGAAGGAGAATATCAAAAAACAATAAAAAAAATTATCATAATAAAATTATTCTTTTTTTTTTTTTTTTTTTTTTAAAAAAACTTCCTCGAGCCAGGATTCAAACTCAGGACGCTGTATAATCATTTCTGCAAATTCCAACCTCGAGCCAGGATTCAAACTCAGGACGCTGTAGCTGTATGTCGGCACAGTCCACAAGGATATCTACGCCGATTTGATGGTACACTGACTAATCCGTTCTGGTAGTGTGTACGTTTGGTGAGCAAAATTACGCTAAAAAGGTAAATTGCTTTACGACAACAAATGCACAAAACAGCCCAGTTGTCATGATGTCATCAGTCACACAGGAGACTATTTGCTTTTACTTCATCGTTTATTGTGAACATTATGGCAATGAAATATTAAAACATTTTAGTAAGTAGCACCATTTTCTTTAGTTTTTAAAGGAGTAGTTCACAAACACAATAAAAAATCTACCAACAACCAACCACCACCAAAACTTTACAAAACTCTATCTTCTGTAGAACACAAAATCTGTTTAAAACAAAATATATTTTGAAAAATTATAGGATCCGAATAGTTGATAAGCACCACTGACTTCCATAGTAGGAAAAAAAAAATACTATGGTGCTCATCAACTGTTCAGATCCCAACATTTTCAAAATTTCTTCTTTTGAGTTTCAACAGAAGACAGAAACTCATACAGGTTTGGAATGAGTGGGTGGTGAGTAAATGATGACAGAATTTTTAATTTGAAAGTGAACTACTCATTTAATGAATATTAATAAGCTTTAAGAGGACAAATATTTTGTTAAGCTTAATTTGGTGGGTTTAATTATATATCAATGTGCCAATCATTGGCAATATGTTTAACTTTAAGAGTGGAATATTGAAGAAATAAACTACAGTAAACCTTTCCTTTAACTACCACAAATCTAGTTTAAAACATACTCAGACAGACCAACAGTTAAATAAACTTGCTAACGATGCCAATTATGAGACTGGTTGTTATAAAGTATACAAACAATAAATAAGTAAAAAATTGTTGAATGCATATAAAATATATCTTCATAAACTACAAGAATTCTATATTAATCAACATTAAAAAAAAATTAATAAAATCATAAGGCTTGAGTTTTCATCTTTAAAAAGAAATGAGTAAAACTGTCTTTTTTTCTATGATAGACTGTACAAGACAAGCAGAGAAGGGTTATTATGTTTTTCTCTGAGTCTTTGAATATGGAAAAGATAATATTTTTGAAGTTTATACTAAAATATTCTTCCTCTCTAAATCAATTATGCATTTCATGAAATATAAATGCCAAAATTTGCTCATTTGAATTAAGTAATTCTGTGCTATGCAGAGCATCTTCACAGTTCGACAAGAGATCCTTCTTTTGATTTGGAATGTCATGTTTTTGTAATTTGTCCTCAATTGGGTTCAGAAGGGGACTATGCCCTCGTCCCATAGACCAGCCCCAGAGATGGGAGTCATGGGATCTGACCCAGGCAGAGAGGGTGGCAGGGTTTATGCATCATCACCGCCACACAGCAGCAGCAGGGCTTTACGGTAGTCACCTGAAGTATCACCCTGTGGTAACGGAAAGAGATTTAAGGGAAAGATGAGAGAAGATTCAGTTTCAGTGATGTGGATAAAGAATAAAATTTATAAGGCATTAATTGCTAAATACTAACACCTGTATGCATGAGTATACCTGAATCATTTTGTGCAGAGAGGTAGCAAACCTCTTGCGGAATTCAGCACGTATATCCAACATGTCCACCTCACTGCGGGAAGCCATGATCCTAATCAATGTCTTGTCATCAGTGCCTGCTCCCTGCAGGATGAATGAAAATTAAAGCAGGTAAGTTCTTTGCATGGGGTTATTATTATTATAGTTAAAGCTGCAGCCCATAACATTTTTTTTGGTTAAAAATGAACCAAAATCATTATTTGAGCAAGTACATAACCAGCCAGTGTTCAAAACTAGTGTGTAAGTGAAAGTCGTGACATTTGCCAAGTATGGTAACCCATACTCGGAATTGGTGCTCTGCATTTAACCCATCCAAGTGCACACACACACAGCAGTGAGAAGTGAACACACTGTGAACACACACCTGGAGCAGCGGGCAGCTATATATCCAGCGCCCGGGGATCAACTAGGGGTTCAGTGCCTTGCTCAAGGGCACTTCAGCCATGGTATTGAGGGTGGAAGACAGCACTGTTCATTCACTCCCTCCCACCTAAACAACTAACCACAATAACACAACCTCCACCAAGAACAATTCATAACGGTAAACTCACTCTAACCATTAGGCCACAGCCGCCCCCAGTAAGCCTGCCTTCATTTAGCCCGATTCATGGCGGTTAGCTTATAATAATGTTTTCTAATTTAAGTGGTACGGGTAGGTTTTCACGGGAAATTCAAGCATGCTGCTGTGAATCGCAATCAGATAGCGATTTCAACGAGAGGGGTAATAATTTGGCAGGGGGTCAAAAATGGGCACAACACAACACCTGCGCACAACCCATGCAATTAAGATAATTTCGCAAACAGCTGAAATTGCAGGTTTTCAAACAGAGATGGCGAAAAAGAGGCAAAACTTCCGGACTGCAGCTTTAAAGGGATACTCCATCCCAATATGGACATTTTGTCATTAATCACTTATCCCCATGTCGTTCCAAACCTGTAAAAGCTTTGTTCGTCTTTGGAACTCAATTTAAGATATTTTGGATGAAAAGCAGGAGGCTTGAGACTGTCTCATAAACTGCTAAATAAATAACAGTGTCAAGGTCCAGGAAAGTATGAAAAGCATCATCAGAATAGTCCATCTGCCATCAGTGATTCAACCGTAACGTTATGAAGTGACGAGAAAACTTTTTGTACACGAAGAAAACAATCTCCTCTAGGGCTGCAACTAACGACTGTCCTTATACGTAAAAATGTAAATGTACTGCTCAGAAAAAATGTAAATGTACTGCTCAGAAGAGACACACAGAGGAGAGGAATTGTTGAATAAAGTCGTTATTTTTTTTCGTGTACAAAAACTATTCTCATTGCTTCATAATGTTACGGTTGAATCACTGATGGCAGATGGACTATTCTGATGATGCTTTTCATACTTTCCTGGACCTTGACACTGTTACTTGGTAGTCTATGGGACAGTCTCAAGCCTCCCGCTTTTCATCCAGAATATCTTAAATTGTGTTCTGAAGACGAACAAAGCTATTACGGGTTTGAAACAATATGGGGTTAAGTGATTAATGACAAAATTTTAATTTTGGGGTGGAGTAACCCTTTAACTAAAACTAAACTCATTAAATTTTTTTTAATGTTTTTAAACCATAAACTCATTTTATTCAGCTAGTTGCCAAAGCAACATTTATCTTTATTTCATTTAGTTTAACTTGGTGTACTATTGTGGGCTGTAGTTTGCCCTCCTCTGCTATACAGACATACTAAAATAATGATGATAATAACAACAACATTAATAATAAAAATGTCAAAACACACAACAAATATAAAAAATATTTAAAATTAAAATGGAAAATACAAAAATAAAAAGTTTAAAAATATATATACATATAACAGCATTTCAATGATAGTAAAATAACACTTCTTCTTTTGGTTCAGAATATCTTCTAATCAAAAGGATAAATATATATATATATATAAAGATATTTATTGTTCATAAATATTAAAATATAGATTCACCTTCATGGCACTGTAAAGGCTATCGGCAAAATAACCTGGCACACTGCGGGCACACTTCACTGTGGAGGCAGAGAAAAGAGTGTGTTAAGAGACAAAAACAGACACACATTGAGAAAAACCCATGACTCTGTGTGCTGCATATGGCTGATTCTTCAATTATAAGAAGTATTCCCTCTCCTAATATGATTTAAAAAAAAAGGGCAGATTGCATTTTTCCCCCTCTACTTTGGCCATAGTCCCTACCCATACTTTTTAAGTTTCTCTCTGTAATAAAATTATAAAAAGTGCTAAAATAAGGAAAATTATATTTTGCACTTGATTGAAGAATTAACCATATTTGATTGACAGAGGTGTGTATATGTTTGTGTATTTCTTACCCACAGCCAGCAGTACTTCTTGGAGGGTTCCTGATGTCTCTCTCTGGATGCTCTCCTCTATTTCATACCCAGAGAGCTTCCTATACTCCTCAAACACTGCGGAAAAACCATTAACAGAAAATAAATGACTATATAAAAACAAAAATACTAATTTTATTACCTACATGCATGTGTCACACTAACCTTTCCTAAGGTGAGCATTGCTACGGTTTCCCAGTATAGTGATGAACTGGCCTTCGTCAGTTCCAAACTTCTGTTCTCCTGCGGCAAACAGAGCCTACACCCAACACAAACAGTTTTTCAAAACTTTTTATTCCACATCCAAAACATTTTGAAGCTAACTCAACATGACCACTTTAGTTTAAACAAAGATGATTAACTTTTTATTCCACATCGAAAAACAACATGACCACTTTAGTTTAAACATGTATAACTCAACATGACCACTTTAGTTTAAACAAGTATTTGCAAATATTAAGTTGCATTGGACTTAATGTGAACTTACATATACAAACTTACCTGGGCATCGCTTTGGATGAGGTCTTCTTGTAAACCCTGCTGTCTGCTGGCCTATAGAGAAATCATATAATATCGAATGAACAGTAATACTTTAAATGACAAAACAAGCACACTTAAGTCTTAGGTCTGTTTATAGTGGATTGAAATTTCCAGTCTCACTTTATAAGAACTACTCACATACACAGACACATTATTGTTGCACAAATATTGCACTTTCATTTTTATTGTTTATGGACTACATACTTGTAGCAAAACAACCAGCATCCTCTGGAAATGACCTCCAGTGTCACCACACACATCTTCCTCCAGGTCATCATTATGCTCTATAATACATATATCGACATCATCAAAAGTAAAGAACTAAGAATGAGAATACAAAGTCAAAGTCTAATATTACACAACCGAAACAAACAAAGTTACCTCGCTTGTATAAACTTTTGATCTGGCTGACTTCATTAGGTGACCTAGATGCCAAGATCTCAACCAACACTTTCTCATCTGTGCCTGCACCCTAAGACAAAATGCAAATGTACAGATATACACTGATCTGTATCTGAAGTGTATTTCTCTACGAATACTTTTACAAAAAAAAACAAAAAAAAAATACACTATTGTGAGCAGTAGTTTTCTTGTCTTACAAATGATTGACAGCCCTGTAGTTATTGGTATGTACCTTAATAGCATCCCGCAGACATTTGACATCATACATGATGGGAGGAATCATCAGAGCCACTATCAGACTCTCAAACTTCCCACCCAGCTCTGACTTCAAATTATCCACCAAATCCTAAACAGAAATGAAAAGAAAAAAAGAAATGCATGCATCTTTTAAATGTTCTGCATTTATTCAAATTAAAGAGTGTTAGGAGTACATAAGTCATGCTGATGATATTACCTTTCCATGCAGGGTTTTGTATGCAGCTTTGATTTCTTGGCGCTGTGCATTACTGCGTGCTGTCAACAGCTGGAGAATGGCAGCCTCATCAGTGCCTGAGTAAAAAAAAAAAAATCTATTAATGTTGATGACCATTACATAATAAAAACAAAAATAACCAACACCTACAAACAAACACAAAACATACGCTTTTATCCATATAAGAATTAATTAAACTGATTAGACAAGCAAATATTACTAATAGGTCTAAATATACATTTATCAGACGCTTTTATCCAAAGCAACTTACAGTGCATTCAGGCTGTACATTTTTTTTTCTTTTCTTTTACCAGTGTGTTCCCTTGGAATCAAACCCACAACCTTTTGTGCTACTATCTATTATCTACTATACACAAACTGTGTAAGATTTCTGCTATTCTACATCATCATAGATTCTAATTTGCAGTAAAACTGATCCTAATAATAATAATAAATTAGTCACACTAACTGTGTAAGATTTCTGCTATTCTACATCATCATAGATTCTAATTTGCAGTAATACTGGTTCCATTAATATAATACTGTGTTGTTGTATTATAGACATGCATTTGAAGGTCTACTGATAAATAATGTGTCAAAATTAACATTTAGTACATTTGTCAAACTCACCGAGTCCTTTCATGGCCTTGTAGAGAACTTCAGCATCATTATTAGCATTGAATCCACTGTGGGGCTTCACTGTGCCTCTGCCAGCCTAATTAGAAAAATCAAGTGTTAGTTTCATGTTCTCTTTTTAAGGTATGTATATATTTAACTTTGGGAACTTAAGTAATGCATCTATGAGTCACAACCACACCCACATTTCTTCTGCAGCCAGTGATCTGACTCTTTAAGAAAATGTGCATTTAACTTTTACATGCGGTAGTTTTCCACATGGAAACTTTGAGCAACTACCTCAAATCTTCTCTGGCATGTGTTTTAGGGAGGTGGGGGATGATACCAGAATTGGATGTGGACATACAATACAATTCATACAACACCACATATATAAATTATTTTAACATTGTTTTCCAAGTATTGTTTATACAGTATTTACTTATTATCTGCATCCTATTTCTTAAAAGAGATACTACTGTCCACTCAAAGTAGGTGGACATCCAAAACGTTACTTCTACCGCCGCTCGTACCGCCGCCGCGGAGTGAAGATCTTGTAAGAACATGTGATCTTTTGGGTAAATCACACACACCTTTTCAAATTCTTTCATACAATTTAATAAACTTCAATGCAGAAACACTGGTGTTTGTTTGTGGAACAAAGGAGTGACAGGAAAAGGCACAGGCACACTGGTTTGTTCTCATCTTCCCTACTATATAGTAGGTAAGAAATAATACAAAAAAAAACCAATACCTCCATAACATTAAAATCAAAAAAGATTGAAAAAATCTAAAAACCATATTCTAAACACTTAAATGATGACTTACAACTTTTGTTGAAATTCTGAAATGTGCATACGATGGGCACATTACTGTTGCATGAGGCCATAGGAGAGGATTTGTGAATGGTAGTGAAGCGATGTAACTGATGCTGGTAGGTCACGTGACAATGAACCCATGGAAAATGTAGTACTTTGGGATTAAATTGATACTATATAGAACATACACAGAGTCTCAAAGTAATTACTTAGTCAAAGGGGGTATGTGATTTTGGACACAGCCATACACAGTGTTTCTGAATTCGGACCCATGTATTAGCATTTTACTCCTACTATTTTTATCATATCTTTCTGTGGCAGCAGGAGTAGTATAAGGTCAAAGGTCAAAAGCTGTTAAGCCCAAACTTTGCTAATAAATGTGGAGTAGGATTTACTTGAAAAAACATTTGCTAATTTTTTTCACTCAGAAAAGGCTAGTAAATTTACAAACATTTGCCAAGTAAAAGCCTAAACATAATTATTAGTAGGTTTAATTAGACATATTTAAGTTAAATTTACTTGGAAATTCCCAGTTAATTTTGTTGACTCTTTGTTTGTAAATTTTACATCATGTAATGCTTATCACTGTAAAAAAGTACACATTTTTCCTTCTTTTGCACTCATATATTTTAAGTAAAAATCAAACATTGAATTAAATAAAATCTGCAAGTTTATGCAATTTACTTTAACAAGGCAATACTTGAAAACCACCATTCTACTACAGCATGTGATTCACTTGCAAACATGCAAGTAAGCATGTAGACAGGCTGTTATCCTTTTAAGATAATATGCCTACTCAATAAAATGAATAGTCAAATGAACACAGAGACCTCAAAACTTGGTACAACACACACAATGACGGTAACAATCAGTGAATAGTGTTTGAGTATGAATGGGTCATTTTGAGTAGAAAATGAACTCCAGGTCTCACAAAACAGCATGTTACTAAAACAAACAACAACTAACAACTAAACTAAACAACTAACAACAAAAGCAACCATAAAACAGTGTACATTTTTAATTATTTATGCCCCACTGCATGATGGGAAATATGGGATCATAACTTTGATATTTACTTAAAGAATCCTTGTAAACATAACAAACGGTTCTAAGTAAAATATACTTGAGTTTTTTTAACTTTAATTTCTACTTAGGCAGTTCCATTTGAATTTACTTATGTATTTAAGTAAAATAAATAAAAACGAAACCTCAAGTAGCTTATTGAATTAAAGTTATATTTGGAAGTAAAAAGACAAAATAGTATTTGTTTTGTAAAATAAGGTCAAATGACAAAATCTTTAAATACAACATAAAAAAACCAATATACACAGAATATAAGGTCAAAGGTCAGAAGCTGTTAAGCCCCCAGAAACTGTCCAATAAGCAGTGAACATGTCTGTTGCATATAAACTTGCGACTCTAAATCAGCTGCAGTCTGCCACACAGATATAACTAAGCCTTGCCAATTACTTCTCGCCGCTTTTTTATTAGATAAACTAAATGACATTCTGTTGTTTGGGATAGGAAATGTATTGTTTGTCTCAAGCCTAAATTAATGTCTCAGCAACAGGAATGTGATCAATATCTCTGTTGAACACAAGTTGAATAACTGGTTATCTGCAGCCATCCATTCAAAATCTAGCTCCAAACAGAGCAGATTCCCGCTTTTGCATAATGGCAAGATACATTTCATGTTATTTAATTTACATTTTACACAAAATAAACAAATTATGATTAAGATGATATTGCAAATCTGGCTTTGGTGACAATTCACTAGATAAAGCTGAAGTGAATGCTAATTTATATTAATCATTTGACAAAACAGAAGCAAGGCATTGTGCCACAATATAGTTGAATAGCCTACATCTTAACATGCTGTGCAGATTTCTCCAATTACTTCCATACACTAACTTTTTTGACCTAGTACTCAAGGCTCAGTGAGCTGCCAGTTGGAGTCATGTTACTCAGACTCTTTCCATACAATAGAGTGAACAAACATATTTGACATATCCAAATATATGGAAATGATGGCAATATTAATTTACCTACAGCAACAACTGTCTGAGCGTTTTCCAGTCTCCCTGGTATAAACAGCTAAAAAAGAACTTATTTTACAATGCTACTGCAGCTTTCACTCTACAATGAAAAAACAGTGATTTAAAACACGTCTGTTTTTAATGCACGTTTTTAACCTGTACTGACAGTAGGATAAACGTCTGATAGTAGTATCAAAACATCACATTACTGACTTTGTCCTTTATTAAATATTATTAGTATCCGCCACGTTAGCGGAAATAATCCGTTTGTTAACTCAGCGGAACAAGGGTAAAGTAGAGGAATTAGGAAGAGAGAGGATAAAAAAGTGGAGAAACTGAAAGGGAGACAGACAGGAACGCCCTTTGGGTCGTTTAGCCCACGCGAATGAGTCATCGTTGCTCTCATTTACAACTGTTTTTTCTTTCTTTCTGAACATTTGTGCTGGTTTGTGAAAACTTAAACTCTCTCTTTAGTTGTAGTCCATAAAACATATTTATATTAAAAGTACCATCGTTCCCAGAAACATGTCGCATATATTGTTGGCTAATAAAGAAGCATCGTTTCATTCTGTAAGTGTTTGACAGCGAAACGAGTAAAATGACTTATATGGCTCCTGTGCCCCTTTAAGCAAGGGTTTTTTTTCTTTTCTTTTTTTCCCCCTCCTACGCAGCTATTATGGGCGTCGACACATAACTGTCGGAAATGTAACATAACCTATACTATATTCTCTATAGAAGATTAGATATCGGCAAAATAAAGGCGTGTTAAAACTTAATGCATGCTAAAATGATGATAGACTTTTATTACAGCAATAAACAAATTACTTACCATCTCTGAGGTTCAATACTTCAAAGCGCTCGAAGCTAAAAAAAAAACATACCGTGGAGCATTAAACATTAAGGTGATTATAAAGCATGTGAGTATAAAATGATATATATATAAAGCTTAGTTTATCAAGTACTGAGATAGGAAAAAAATGTTTAAAGATTTTCAGACAGGTATGTTCGTACCTGTGTATTCTATAGAAATATAAGTACGAAAAGTTTAGGCATTAGTGTTTAAGTCCCGTTTTCATTTACTTACCGAGAGAAAAGTTTCAATTTAGGAGCAGAAGACTGCAGTACAGACCGAAACAGCTGCAGGAATGAGGAATGAAATACGCTAGTAGGAGGATTAAACTCCACTACTACATCCAGCTGAGCAAATCCATACCAGCCCACATACAAGCTTCGACTTATGGGTAGTAGTGTTTCTGCTTTCTTCTCATATTTCAACACATCTGTGCATACGGAAGAATACAGAGAACCATTTTTTTTTTTTTTTTTCAATTTGTTTTTTTATTTTTTTTTTTTTTTTTTTTTTTGCATAATGCAAGCATTATTATACAAAATTGTAAACATAAACTTTTGCCATTCAGGACACTGGTTTGTGAAATCTGATGCGATTGTCCTCCACCCTGTTGGTCAACAAACTGTTGTTCCAGCAGGTGCTCTCAGTGTTCAATAAAACAAACGAAAAAAAACTACAACATAATCAAACACAAAGATGGGTGTCACATTACACAATTTTGAGAGTTGAGAGTTCAAACAGCTGATAAATCATCACAATAATCCACAAGTAACCCACATGACTCCAGTCCATCAATTAACACCTGTGAATCAAAAAGCTGTGTGCTAATAATACACCAATTCATCATATCACCCTGTAGCCCAAGACTGGTTGCCCACTAAAAGTATGGGGTGCAGCGCTTAATTTGTAAATTGCGAGGTCCCAGGAACAAAGCGGGGTAATGGATCCGGCATGTGATTAGAGGAGGAAGAGGTAATGGAGCGTTCGTGCAATCACATTATTTAAGACTTGCCTAAAATAAAATCTATAGATATAAAACAGTTCAATATCACAATGCTAGCATAAACATTTAACCTAGATAAATGTGCGCTGTTAGGCGCATAACCAAGCGTTTGTGCAGGGAGTGAAAACTATGCGCTCTGCAGCACATGGAGCCATGGCGCCAGCGCGGTCACTTGCATTTTTTTTTTTTTGTAACAGTAGAAATAACTTAAAATACATTGTCATTTTAATGCATATAATTTGTATGTAAATTTAATTAATATGTAATTTATATAATTTATATGTAATTTTGCTCATAAAGGTAAAAGTAATACATCATCATTCAGAACTTTAAAAGGTCTACTTTTATTTGTGTGCACTCACAATATCAACAAAACGTTGTGCTTTTATAAAATAAAGAAAACAAACAGGATGCGCTTTCTGCTGTCTCGTCTTGAGCAGGAGCACTTCACAAAAATGAACCGAAACTCAGCAAATATATGCCTCACAGACATAACAAATATATCTATAGAAAGCTTTAAATTACTACTTTAAAATTAAATCATTCTAATCGAAAACAAAAACTCTTTCATTATGTAATCCGTAAAGATGCATTTCTTTCTAAAGGCGTGAGATGGAGAGTCAGGATCGGCAACTTCATCTTTGCGACACTGACTAGTTTAT
Source organism: Cyprinus carpio (assembly GCF_018340385.1). Classification (NCBI taxonomy): domain Eukaryota; kingdom Metazoa; phylum Chordata; class Actinopteri; order Cypriniformes; family Cyprinidae; genus Cyprinus; species Cyprinus carpio. The sequence continues at coordinate 1,976,766 of NC_056597.1, read as the reverse complement.
CAATAAATAATTAAAATATCTTCTTACTATTTCCCCAGATACATTCATGGTAATTACTTTGTTGGGGCTTTGTGGCAAGCTTTAGCCAAATACGTGCGTTTGAACGCGGACCTCTTCCAGCTGCGCTGAAGGCACTTGCACTTGTGCTTGATGCTGCTAAACACTAAACACCGTCAGCCGGTCTTGACAGTTGCGAAGTCCGGCCCTGCCTAAATATAAGCCGGAACCCGGGTTGAAATGCAGGGCTCTAAAGTGGATTCACGATTGAAAAAAGAAAAGAAAAGAAAAGAAAAAAGAAAAGAAAAACGTTAAATCTGCTGGTGCAAATGGCCACTTATAGACGCACATCTTAATTTTTTTAAAGTTAGCTCTCCATCATGGTGTCCGATCGGTTTCGGTTAATTTTCCTGACTGACAACCGATGCTTGTTAGCCAATCATTAACCGTTAACCAACAAAATTAGAAGGTTAAATTAGATTTAAATAAATTAAAACTTAGAACTTAAACTTAACAAACAGCAGCACAAACATCAGAACTATTCACACATTGTCACGCACCTGCAGCGCATCTGTGTATGGAGAAAAACAGAATAAAACAACATATATAAAAGTAATAGAATACACATTCCTAAACATTTATATTTCACTTAAATAATGAACATATTAACAAAACCAAATAAAAAACTCCACGACATGTCCGTTTAATTTTTGTGACCGCGCCACAAGTTCAAGGAAACCAAAAAGGAAAGTGCACCCTATTTGGTTTCTTTATTTTTCAACAAGAGAGAAACTTAAATTTATAATTAATGGCATGGCTGGTTCAGTCGACAGAAATACGGGACATGTATAATAACTGATGAAATGTTTGCGGGGCAAATCTCAGTTCAGTCTGAGCGCTCATGGTATGCACAGTGCGTAGGCCTACAGCCGTACACCTGCAGGCACCACTAGTTTTACTAATTCCTGCAGCTTTCAAGTTTATAATAAAAGAAATTCCTGCAAAACATTTATTCAATATATTAGGCTAGATAAGTAAATGAATCCACACAAACTATCTGATTAAATCTGTCATTTGAAAACAGCGTTAGCGATTCAGCTGTACCGCTTTGACACTCTCAAAGCGGCGCATCTCATCTGCACTACAAGAGCTGCTTCACGCTGCGATTCAAGACTTTTGCTCGTATTCCGGGACAGTTGACAGAACTGTCACTTGCCTAATTGGGTCATTGTTGCATCGTCACAGAAATGTATCATTTGCACATCTTTTTAAGTTTTTTTAAGTCTCTCCAAATCAGCGTAGCGCCATTTTGGCAATTCTGAGCAGTACGCAGATGGTGTACGCTCTTCTGTGTCAGCCACACTGATGCGCTGTTCTCTTTCAAACCAAACCAAAAATAAAATAAAAAAAAAAAAACGTATCCTTGTGGCATGGCTGAAAAAGAAGGGCGTAAGCTGCTTGCGTACTAGTCAGATTTGTCAAAATGGCGCTATGCTGATTTGGAGAGACACAAAGGAGAGGAATCGTTGAATATAGTCGTTATTTTTGTTTTCTTCGTGTACAAAAAGTATTCTTGTCGCTTCATAACGTTACGGTTGAAACACTGATGACAGATGGATTATTCTGACAATGGTTTTATTTGGCAGTCTATGGCTGACAGTGTTATTTATTTGGCAGTCTATGGGACAGTCACATGCCTCCCTGTTTTCATCCCAAATATCTTAAATTGTGGGGGTAAGTGAATAATGACAAAATTTTCATTTTGGAATGGAGTATCCCTTTAATGTCAAAATTTTCATTTTGGGGTGGAGTATCCCTTTAAGTGAATGTAAATTGGATCCGAGCATTTGGTCTTGTGACAGCAGCCCAGTTAGGAGCCGCTCACAGGTCGTGTCTTTTTAAGGGGCCGTTCACATGTCCGTAACTCAACAGCGTCAAATAAGGAAGATCCACCAAAACGAGCTCATAATAGAAGATTTTTCATGAAATATATCACATGCACGCTATAGGTCAGCACGATGTCTTTCATTGGTGCCTGAGGAGGGGGATCCGCCAAAATGTGGTGCCGGATCAGATTTCAGAGGTACTGGATCTGGATCAGGCTTGTTCCGGCACAAATTAAGCCCAGGTTGTAATCCCGGCATCCTGGCCAAATTCGCCCATTCGCCTCTGTCCATCATCATGGCCTCCTAATCATCTCCATATACTGATTGGCTTCTTCAATCCTTCTCCTCTCCACTAATAAGCTGGTGTGTGGTGGGCGTTCTGGTGCAATATGGATATACATCCAGGTGGATGCTGCACATTGGTGGTGGTTGAGGAGATTCCCCCCTTCCATGTAAAGTGCTTTGAGTACCCAGAAAAGTGCTTTGAAAATGTAACAAATTATTATTAGTTCATTAATATTACTTTCTCCAGTGAAAAAAAAAAGTCTGAATCAGGAGAGAAATATGAAAAGAACTGTTTACAAGTAAAACAGTCCAAAACAGTTCTTAACAAATATGTCAGTAGATTTTGACAACCTTTTTTTTTTTCTTTTCTTCACTTGAGAAAGTATTACTCTTATAGATTATGGACTGGTATTTTGGCCAGAAGAGACAGTTTAAAGTTAAATCACCTTGATGTTATATCTTACAAATACGCAGCTTTCCTCTCCAAAAGATGTTAATTTGATGGACTGTTGCATAGAATACTTATACGCTATTGTGATGTTTTTATCAGATGTTTGATGTTATGTAATGTTTGAACTCTCATTGTGACTGAACCCATTCACTGCAGAGGATCCAGTGGTGAGCAGGTATATAATGCTATATTTCTACAAATCTTTTTCAGTTATCCGCTATAAAGAAACAAACATCTATATCTTAAATGGCCTAAGGATGAACACTTTTTTTTTTTTGAGCAAATTTTCATTTTTTAAGTTAACTGTTTCCTAATTGTTCCAAATGGATCAGTGGGTCAGTGAATTGAACCCAAGAAATCAGTCTAATTTGTAAATAAATTATTCATATTGGTTTTGTGGACTGGATCAAACAGTTCACTGAAACGATTTTACTCAAAAGAAAGATTAGAATTGGATACTGCCCCCAGAATAATTCTGATCTTTCAGCAGCCCTGGCCACTGTAAATAGGGCTCCCTAACAATAATGGCCTTGTACATTTTAAAAATAAGATTTAAAAATTGTTGTGTGCCCCCAGAATAATTCTGATCTTTCAGCAGCCCTGGCCAGAAGTTGAGATTTTTACCGAATAATGTCAGTGAATCAGTGGTTTTAGAATGCTTTTTTTTGGTCATTTGTTAGTCATTCAATCCTCATTCTCTTTCCAAATCAAGGGTCAGCAGAATATTCTTCAAAAATTCATCTAATAATGGTAATATTAGATAAATGGTAATAATTCATAATAATCAATATGCATTGATTATTGTGTCAATAATCAATGGTAATAATAATCAATATGCATATCTTTGAGTGTGTAAACTGTTTTCCACTTAATCGCTTAAATTGGACATATTTAAAAGATATTAAAAAGTGCAAGTCATCAGTTGTTATTTCAACAGAACCACTCAGGTCAAAGTAAGGTGTTATGTGAGTTGGGTAAAGTTGAATTTTGTCCCTCAAATCTGATTTATGCAGCTTCGAGTCATTAAGTGTTTTTAAACCATACTTTGTCCATACTATCTAATGTAAAATGTCACTTATTGTGCAATTGTTATTTTTAATCAAATGTTTCATCTGAGCTAGAGAACTCTGGTAGCTTCCAGAATTGGCCGATGGCGGACCGGTCTATTGCAGGAGAAACCGACTTTTCCCATTTCTATCTCTTCCGTTTTACGTTAACTTTTTTTCGACAGTTTAAAATATACAGAAAATTTTCACTAGCAGGGTGAATAGCTTATGTGTGCCAGTAGTTCATAAATAGCTCGTGTATCTGGGCGGACACCCCTCCGCTCTTCGTAAATGGGATATGACCGGTCGCATATGATCCTCGTGCTCCTTCAGTCTGGTTTGTGTTTTCTCGAGCGGCGCCTTTCTAAACTCTTGAGGAGTGACACTTAAGACCGTCTGCAATCATGGAGTGGAAACCTATGGAAATAAACCCGGAGGTTTAACGCTTTATCATGATTTAGCCTCGCTAGCTGATTTGTGTATCGTGCATGCTTTCACTTCCTCTTGACTGATCATGACCGACATATTTGTGCGCTTGTATTGGTTTCAGATGCTGAATAAGGTACGTTCGCTGAGTCATAAAATGAGGTGATGGTGAAACTCTCTGCAGGACAGGTCTGTGGCGTCTGGGACTGAACCGTCATGGACCCCAATCTGAAATGAAAGGGCGTGGGCTTACACACAGCATCACCTGCTATGCACAATAACACGCAGCATTTTTATATGCATGCTAAACGCAATAATTTGTAATTTTGCATAATACCACAATTAATATATTAGTCGTTTATAATATACGGTCATTGAGTAGGCTATATCAGACATTGATTTTGTTGGATTTGAATAGATAACGGGTCTCGAATAATGTGATTTTTCGTAAACCCCTTTTTCTGTGTAGGTATTAAGTAAGTTGGGTGTGGGCTCGAGCTGGCGTTTTGTGGATGTTTTGGGTCTGGAAGATGAGTCTTTGTCAGGGGTGCCCTCACCCTGTTGTGCCATGATGCTGCTCTTCCCTTTAACGCAACAGGTACGTACAGACGCACGCACGCACACAAAGCATTACAGTAAACGCGGGCGTGGTCCTCTCTCTCAAGTCAGGAATCGATACGTTAAAAACTAATAGATGCTCAAAAGTTGTGTGGTTTAATTATAGGTAAGATAAAAAATTAAATTTTCTTTAGTAGCCTAAATAGCTTTTCAGTTGGAATTGAGAGCAGCTTTACAATAATTGTCTTACTCACATACCATATTAATTGTATAACTAAAGCCCACATCTCTCTTCTTTGTTTTAGCATGAGGATTTTCGTTCCAAACAGTCTGTTGACGACTCTAAAAGTGTATATTTTCTGAAACAAACTGTGGTCAACTCTTGTGGAACTGTGGGTTTGGTACATGCTGTGGCCAACAACCAGGACAGTATTGATTTTGGTCAGTAAAAATGTGCCATCAACTGTCTCTCAAACACAAGATGTTTACTAATGCTGAATACAGCTAGTGGCTTTGTTGATTAAACAATAATGGATTTTATTTAATTTATCTTTACATACTGTAATTTGACTAAATTCAAAAACATTTAGAATCCTTAGCCATTTAAATCCAGACTGCAACAATTTACATAAGCATCACTACAGTTGAAATACAACGTTACAAATTTGACAATCCACTGTACATTTCAATATGGAAGCAAGTCGTTTTCTGTTAATGTGTGAAACTTCCAGTTCATTAGCTGCTGTAGGGAAATAATGAGAAGAATAACAAAGTGCAGTAAAACTGATTGCACTACAAAAAAGTGTGTTCATAATTAAGATAATACATTACAATAATATGGTAAGACAAACCAATTTGCAATAACAAGCAGCAAAACAAGTTGTTTTGTACAGCTAAAAATGGCCGAAGGCCAGACACATTAAGCTTAGCAAATGCAGTGCTCACTCTTATTGGAAAAATAAGGTGGATAAGTTTACATTGCAGATTCATGATTAGACACTTAGTAACCCCACCCCCCTTCCTGTCTATAGACAGTGACTCTGCACTGAAGAAGTTTCTGGAAGCCACCTCAGGGATGTCTGCCGCAGAAAGAGCCAAAGAACTTGAACAAAATAAGGTATTGTAAGTGTTCATTAAAAGCCACACTAAATGTGATTTGTCACATAATCTTTGCCAAAAACAAAGATTAACTTCAGAAACGTTAACTATCATGTGACTCAAAGGCCTACTTAATTTTTTTTTTGTGTGTGTAGTATTCAACACAACCAATAGGTGGAACTATTGTACTATTTTTATTTTCCACGTTTAAAACAAATGCATTCAAACTTGGTTTGTGCTTTTAAAATGAAGTTGCCATTTTATTCAGGCCATCCAGGAAACTCATGATGCAGTTGCTGATGAAGGACAGTGTCGGGTAAGACAATAACACAAAAAAAAAAAAAACAATAAAAAAGAAAACAAAAACTTTACATTTCTTTATTTTTGTTTTCCCTCCATCTCTCGTATTTTAACAGCCAGAGGCAGACAAAGTCAACTTCCATTTCATTACATTTGTCAATGTAAATGGTCAGCTTTATGAGTTGGGTAAGTGGATGACATAAATTGGAGTGTAGGATCTGTTTCTGTGCCAGTGAATTGCATTTAAATATAAACTCCTTAAATGTCTATGAGAATAAAAAGTGAGTGTTTTGTTGTCTCAGATGGCAGAATGGATGGACCTGTGAAACATGGAACTACAAAACCAGAAAGCTTTGTCATGGTAAGCACACATTTTCCTAGGTGTGGGTGTTCGTAGTTCATGGCAACTGTAGCATGTTCTCTTGTAAACTGTCATTAAAGCAATGAGCCTTCTTCCCATGACTGAATAACTGACTTCATCTCTCTGTAGGATGCGGCAAAGGTGTGCCGTGAGTTTATGGAGCGAGAGAAAGGGGAGGTGCGTTTCTCTGCTGTGGCTCTCTCCAAAGCGTGAGAGGAACCAGACAACTTAGCTTGAACCATGAGCTGTTTCAGAAAACCCTTCATGCACTTACTATACACAGAGCACAGAATCCAAACATATACCATCCCTTGATACATGCTACACAAACTGCCTGCCTGTCTGAATGTGAATTACTGTGATTTCTAATTTATTTTATTTGGTCTCCTTATCAATCTACAACTACTATGTTCTTTGTAAACCTCAGTATTTATTTTTAGCTTTTGTTGATGTACCTCATTTAGTTCTAGTTCTAATACTTTTGGGCACTTTTTTGATGGGGGCAACAATTAGTAGAAATTTAATTGTGAACTCATAAGCTTGGAGGCGTATGTTCAAAATAAAGAAAACCGAGAAGGGTAATTTGCTTTTTGTGCTGTATTGTTTTTGACATAACATCGCTGGAACTATCACATCACTGACTGACAGTTTAACTTCTCATTTAGACATTACACTAGGTGGTTACTGAATACTGCAGCATATATACAGTTTATTTAGACTTATTTCACCCATGCGTGCCACCTGATATACATAAACAGAGCTGTGACTCTAGCTAACTGAAGGGGATCTTGGCCTGACTTTTCATTGATAAAAAGAACTGAAAGAATATAAACACTCAAAAATTGTAGAATGAATTCATTATAATGGTTACGGCCATGGTCAAACATGTCTTGAACACTGTGTAGGGAAATAATTTTGAACAATTTGTAATAGGGATGCACTGGTATCGGGCCGATACTGAGCTCTTGTACTCGTACTCCTACTCATTAAAATGCCCCGATACCAAACGCCGATACCACACAACACGTGCTAAGTGTCATATTCAGACAAAAAAAAAAACAACAACAGACAGCAGAATGAAGTTATTAGAGATTTAGATTGTCTACGTAGGATATTTATACAATGCACGCTGAGTTGATTAAGCGCAGCGGCGGAGATGCGCGAGCTTGTCGAGTGAATATACAGTTCATCACTGGAAAGTTTGTAATTTGGGCGGATATGTCAAAAACAAGTAAAACAATGCACAAGTTACTTAACGGTAGAGAGTGAGAGAGAGAGAAAGAGAGAGCATGCTGAATTTGTTCTGACACAGTTTAACTATGAGTTCTTGTCATTTTATTACCATCTTCTAAACTATAGAGAATAAACTGTTATAATGTGAAATGTTGAAGGTGTCTGAAAATTTTTTGGTTTGACTGTATCTATTTAATAAATTAAATCAACCAGCTAACATTATACATGCTCTTTTGATTTCTGTAACCAAATTAAAAAAAAAAATTACAAATGCAATAAAAATATACTAATATCTAATCGATATAGTAAAGTAAAAAAAATAAAAGTACATCCATCAGTATATTACATTAAAAAATAGTGCTCATAGACTACAACATTATAATGTTTGACCATGGCCGTAACCATGTCTTGAACACTGTGTAGGGAAATAATTTTGAACAATTTGCAAATATTTTAAAATATGCGCACATTCACTCATATGTGTATGCCTAATATGTCAAAAAATAAAAGTTACATGTAACATAATCACAATAAACAAAGAGTTTACATGAATCAAATTATACCAAAACTGCTATAACAGCCAATGGGTGTCATTCAATAATTGTAATTATTTTTATTTACACAAACTATCGAACTTTTCATTTTCTAATTCACAACACTGCATACACGCATTAATTTGCTTAAAAAGGTCCTGTATGTGATTTTTTTTTTTTTGGACTGCATAAAAATACAATAATATGTTTTCAGATATTTACTAATCATTTTAACACGTTTCTCTGAAAAACAATGCTACAACTAGTTCCCTTTCAAATTTGGTCTCTCTACACTTAGCCATCACCACACTGAGAAACTATTTCCTTTAAAAAATCTCTTATCAAAAAAAACTCGTACTACTCAATCACGACAGTTTACACTGGCCAATGGCATTCAAGCGTGCAAATTATGGGTGGGGTTCCCAAACATATAAGGCAGCGCTTAATGCAAGCTGGGCAACTTTTGGTCCTGGAAGGTTACTGTCCTGCAGTTTAGCTCCGACCCTAATCAAACACACCTGCCTGCTTTCTAGTGATCCTGAAGACAGATACCCTTTCCAAATACCCACACTTGTGATCTTGGCCACTTGAGACAGTAAATGCGACAGAAAATCCCAGATAATTAAAAAAAACAAAAAAAACAAAAAAAAAAAAAAGCACAGGAATCTCGCTAGAGATCACGGAAACCTTTCCGATATAAGTTAAATAGTAATAACAATTAGATACTACACATTATTTGGAAGAAATACAAAGTGTTGCATGTTTTATTCGTGCAAGGTGAGTAGCTATATATTCATTTTGTAGGCTACAACATTTGTAACTGCTTTTTATTATTTAATTAGAAGCACCACAAATTAAATTGTCATCTGCTATAGGGACTACTAAAAAAATCATTTAGAAGTTCATTTTTAAATGCAAAGAATTGAAAATAAAAACAAAGCTATTTAAACATTTGCAGTTTTACAACACTATAAGTGTGTCTCATCAGATAATGAAAACGTCTACACACACTGGTTCCCTCGACAAAAAGCCTATAGGATTTTCCCATAGGCTTTTGGATTATCGCAAAAATAAGCTCTTTGTTCAGCCATAGTTCATGAAATTTACACGTTTTGACAAGATACAGTGTTGCTCAAAAGTATATAACCTCAATGAATGCATAGAGCACATAGAGACTCTTTCACCTAGATATCACACACACATCACAAATATACACTTAAACATACATACTAAAGCTTGTTTTTCACTTAGGTCTATTTGTATTACTAAAAAATATCAGATTACTCAATTATCAAAATAATCAGTAGATTACTTGATTACCAAAACAACCAGTAATACAAAAATGCATTGTTTTGATTTGTGACTAAAAGACAAATATTTTGTCATTTAAAAAAAAAAACAATCTTAAAGTATTAGCTTAAAATCTTAAAAATAGTATTAAAATATTGTCTCATTCTAGTGAACCAAATATCTGGATATCTCGTGAGCTTAGTGTGTTGTCACATACCCTAGTGTTGATAAGTGGTGATATAGCTCATAATTTTCCAAGTGTATGATACAGCTTTCATTCTTCAGGTCAATCATATTCATGAAAAAATAAATAAATTAGAAAAAATCTGTTTGCATAAGGAAATTGAAAACTTTGCCATAATATCCTTTCAAATGTTAATGTTGCCACAGTCATTGCATTCTTTTGTGCTTCACTTTATTTGTGCCATTTAGTTTTATTAGTTTATTAGAATTTGAAAGATAATTACAAAATAATTTGATAAGTAAGATCTCTTATTTTAGTCCTTAAAAAACAAAAAAGTATTGCTTGAAAAGTCCTTGAAAGTCTCGGAATTTCATGTTGCAATTTCTGTTCAAACCCTTGCCAGCTCCATTTAGTCCCATTTAGCAACTTGTTAGCAACCGTATTTTTTTAAGAAACATAACAGTTAAAAAAAAAAAAAATCACGAGTGGGGTGTAAATGGTGTGTTTGGAAGCTATCGTGGCCCACCTCTGCCCTGTTGCCGCAATGACTTGGTGAGTGAGAAACATTGCACCTCCCTTCTAAGCCCTGCTGCGTCCCTGCAAACTTTGCTTACAAAGCTTTCTCCATGGGGGGCCAGTCAAAAAAGGACACACACGATTTAAAAAATAATTGCTTTATTCAGCGATTTCTTCTCTTCCAGGACAGTCCTCTGTTGAAAATTATGGAGGACTGTCCCAGAAGAGAAGAAATTGTTAAATAAAGTTGTTATTTTTGTTTTCTTTGCAAACAAAAAGTATGCTCGTCGATTCATAAAATTACGGTTGAACTATTGATGTCACATGGACCATTTGTGCTTTGATCGTGGTAGGACCCTTGCTGTCTATGAGTGGGTCAGAGAGCTCTCAGATTTCCTCAAAAATATATTAAGTTGTTTTCCAAAGATGAACGAAGGTTTACTAGTTTTGATCGACATGAATTTTAATTTTTGAGTGAACAATCCCTTTAATATGTTTTTAAGATGCTGAAAAAAGCTCAAATGTCAGGGCATTTCAGAACTTCTCCAGGGCCCCAAAACTGGCTCCCAGAGTATTAAAGGGAGCAAGGAGACTAAAACCCCCTCATCCTTGCACTCTGCCCACTTGGGACTTGGCACTTGTGTTGGATGGGGGATGGGGGGGGGTATAAAAACAATGTTTTATACTTTAAATAACTTTGTAAGTAGTAAAACAACAACAGGCAAGTTTACTCTAAACAACAAAAACAAAAATTAATTTTAAAAACCACGCCAATTGCAAACAATAATAACAAAAACACACAAGTCCGGTGAGTGAGAAAAAGTCAATAAATGTGGAACTCGGCTGTCAAGGCTATTTTTTTTCACTTAAACATCTTATGAAGTGATTATTTTCTCTTTAAGACAGCTGATGCCAATGTATTTTTCGGTGAGTCCGCTATGTTAGCAATAATAAGGTTACCTGCCTGACGGATAGTATTAATAATGTCTACAACGCACACTTGCGCTGTCTCAGCGCGACCACAACAGCATGAAGTTGTCTAATTTGGCACGGTCTCCCTGCTATAATAGAAGTAGTGAGGCTTTCCTCTGTGTATACTTATCCTTACAAGTACAATTTTAGCTGTATTATTTGTGTCCCCTTCAAAAATTGCTCTTGAGAATGTTTTATGTTTATTGTCCCACCCCCTACTGTAAGCCAAAATTTACTGTGTTCGAGCCATTATAGTCTACCAGCTTGCATGCTCTCTCTCTCAAGACTGTGCTCCTGTTCGCATTAACCTCTGTTAAACAAGTTGGGGACCTGCAGGTCGTTGTCAATTGACAACTTGTGCACTGATTTTGGGCCAGGTGATTGCAGAGTCACTTTCAAGCCTAGGAAGTTGTTGTACCTAAGTTTATGGACCTAAAGTGCTTTTGATGCCGTTTAGAGCACATATCATGACACTATCAGCTTTGCACCCTGAGACATATATGTTGAGCGCTCTAGACAGTTTAGGTTCTCAGGACAGCTGTTTGTATGCTTTGGTCGACACACGAAAGGCCTGCCTGTGTCTAAGCAAAGACTCACATTGGATTGTCGATGCGATTGCCTTGGCTTTTGGCTCTAGGAATATGGAATTTTCTAATTGGGGTACAAGCCCACTCCACTAGGGGAATGGCTTTCTGCTGGGCCTAGGCAAATAGCATATCTGTTGGTAGCAGGTTGGTCATCACCCAACACTTTTTGTGTGGTTTGATAACTTAGATGTGTCATCACTTGCTTCACACGTATTATCCGTTGGAGCAGCACAACCGTCCACCCAATTATTATCTGAGCCATTCGCCTGGTTTCCACTTGGTTGTATACAATGCCCCCTCAATGCCATTGCTGTCAGCTCATAACGTTTATTATGATACAACCAGATGACAATGTGGCCAACATAAAAGCACGAGCCACACACTAGGCCTACTCATTATTGCACCGGATCCATTGTCCCATTAAACATAAGTTTGTATCAAGTTAATTAATTTCTTAAGTAATTGCTGTTGAATATCATCAACCAATCATGTTCTTTAGTGTCTGAACAGTGTCAGCCCTGCCTGCAGTGTGTTGGGGAAAGTTACTTTTAAAAGTAATGCCTTACAATATTGCGTTACTCCCTAAAAAAGTAACTAAATACGTTTACTTAGTTACTTTTTATGGAAAGTAATGTGTTACATTACTTTTGCGTTACTTTCATGTTACTTTTTAAATATGAGCAGGGCTTGATTGTTCTTAATATAAGAAGTTCTATTTATAGCAAATATAAAAGCCCTTTCACACCAAAAAGTGTAATGAATAAACCTCAGGCTGAAGGAAAAGTAAATTCATGTCTGTACAGCAGAACACAGCAGAAGAATGTTCAACACTCTTCAGCAATAAAAAAAAAAAAACAATGAAGCACAATTGTTAGTTTATCTAAAGTCATTTTTGATTATTAGTATGGTTGAACTGGATCATTAAAGGTCAGCAGCAAAGACACTGTTAATAAAATGGGAATAGATACATTTGTGTTATTTAATATATTTAGTTATTGCAGGTTTGCGTCATATTCTGAGTTTGCATTTCACTGTTTTGATTAATTTTGATGAATACTAAATCTGTTTTGTTTTTTGTTTTTTTGTGAGTGGGATGAATGAATGTACATTCACATTTAGTCTAGAACTACAGTAACATCATGTTCACACAGCGCACACAACGCCTCCATACTTCTGATTTCTCCCAATATAGGAACAGGAGGCTTGCCAGTCAAAAAATGGGAATACAAAGTAACTGGCGTTACCGAATAATGTGTTACCTTACTACTAACTTTAAAGTAACTTTAAAAAAAACAATCTAACCAAATAACTCACATTTCTTGTAATGCATTACCCCCAACATTGATTAATGCATTACCCCCAACATTGATCTGCCTGCCAGTTACCAATAAAATTTTGATACCCTGGTTTGTCAGCTGATGAAAAACAGTGTATTGCAGCCATTGAAGCCTGCAAAAGAATTGGTTTAGAGATCACAGATTCTACCCAACCTACAAAAAGCCTCAGCATCCATCTAAAAAAAGCTCTATGACCAGAGGAATATTAAACATGAGTAAAACAACTCATCACACTTACACTGTAAGGCTTAACCTTGCAAGTTGCGCTTGTTCCTTGTTGTATATGGCAACCTGCGTTGAGTAAGCGTTAGGTGGGAGAAACTGTCAATATTACATAGGCTACTGCACCTTCTAATATCTTCTAACCCTTCAATATTACATACTGTATGTTCTAATATTAGTGAATGTGGAGTATTCTAAATGAGCAGCCACATGCTCAAGGTTAGTTATTTGCATAAACATGCCCAAATCATCTCCATATAAGGACTTTCTGTGAAACCTTTCCTTAACAGCCCTTCCTCTAGAGTCTGGACAGACATACTCCAACCACATATGCTGGTCTCTATAGACGGGCTATGTCTGTAGCAATGCCAAATGTGCAGTCCTCAAAAGCAGTTCAAACACATAAACACCTTTTATACAGGCCACATATATATGAGAGCGTGTGCTCCTGACAGGTGCGCAAGAATGCACAAGACTGTCCCAGATCTTAAAAACAATCATGGAGTACATCTTACATCCTCCTTGATATATGGAAGAATGTGTATTCAAATGGAACTGTATGTGTTTACTGTAGGAGAGCAGGGAGAGCAGTATTACACGAGTGCTGTTTGTCCCGAACATCATGAGTTTAAGTGTGATTTTATGCAACAGATCAGTAAACAAGAAGTTGATATTATGCTATTTTTTAAACACAATATTATATGTATATATATTTTGCAGAGAACATATTACCTTTAAAGTCTCCGAGCAACATTTCCCCCCAAATTCTTAATAATAATAATTTTTTAATTACTTTCAATTAATTTACCCCCAAAATTCCTTTTAAGTTTTTAATAATAATAATAATAATAATGAATTATTCAGTTCATTTCAATTAATTTCCCCCAAATTCTGTTTTCAGTTTTAATTGTTCTGTTCTATGTTTTAATAATTTAATTAAATTTTAATAATAAAAAGCATGCATTTAAAAATGAATTTAAATGAATTTAATAATTCATTATTATTATTATTATAATTATTATTTACAATAATTGCACCTATTTAACTTTCTTTTATAACTTTCTGTAATTCGCAGATTTGTAATTTTATTTAGTACACGATTAGTATATCAACAGCTCACCTTTCGTCATTACTCTCACAGACACAATCACATGACCGAAATGAATAGAAAAGGCAAAAGGGCACAGGACAGGAAAAGACAAAGGGAAAAAGAACAATGCATTAACATAAAGTAAACAAACAAAATTTTTAGCCTAACCTATCCATTTTTTTCACTGTAAGTCATGAACTTAATCAACATTAACGCTGTTGCTTGATAGGGCAAAGTGCAAAAAAACTAAATAGCAGTATGTGTGTGAATGGGCGTTTTGTTTACATTTGAGAGAAACTGAGGAGATTGTTAACATAGATGCAAACTATACCTTTCATGGAAAATCGCATTTTTGAATTCAAAATATTGTGCTTCATGTAGATCTAATACATGACTACTTCATACATCAATGCAGAAAAATGCTGAACTTTTGTCTTTAATGTTTTTAGTGTTTTTTTAAATCTTATAATTTATATTATATAATGTCTACAAATAAATCCAAAAGCAAAACACATTAAAATAATTACATTAAGTAGTGGAAACGGCAAATGAGCAATTAAGTGATCATATTCTGCCATTTAATGGTTATAGTGGGAATATCATGTCATTTTCCAAAAGGTGTCAGAAATCTTCACTTAAAGGGATAGTTTACCTAAAAAAGAAAATTCTGTCAATAATTACTTACCCTCGTGTCCTTCCAAACCCATAAGACCTGCATTCATCTTTGCAACACAAATTAAGATATTTTTGATGAATTCTGAGAGTTCTCTGACTCTCTCATAGACATCAATGTAATTACCACGATCAAGGTCCAGAAACGTAGTAAGAACTTCGTTAAAATAATTCATGTGACATCAGGGGTTCAACCAGAGCTGACCAAAGGCATAAGCGAACTAAGCAGGTGCTTAGGGCCCCGTGGCCACCAGGGGGCCCCCAAGAGTACATGAAATAGCTTGATTTAAAAAAAAAAATTGGTGATATATTGTGTGAATGGACAATGATAATTATACAAAAACGCAAAATTAAAACAAGTCAATCCACTTTACATTCAAACAACCACAGCACAAAGTCAAGTCAAGTCAAGTCAAGTCACTTTATTGTCACATCACCACAGCACATGTGCCTTGGTGAGTGAAATTCTTGGGAGCGTGCACCAGAAATTGCAGAAACAGTTAACATATACAGTAACCATACAGACTTCAACAGGTGAAAATATGCAATATGCACATACATATAGTCAGTACACACAGTGTACTATTGGACATACTTACAGTTAGCACTACACATTTTACGCAATATGTACATACATACAGTTAGCACTACACATTATACACTATACACAGAATGTACACATTCTAGATTATGTAGACATATATACGCATGAAAATATGCTAAGTGTACGTGGGCTGGATACAGAAATGTTATGGATGTGCATTGGATGGAATCCAGTGGTAGCAGGTAGATTATTGTGTTAAATAGTTCGGTGTTGAACTGTCAAAGTTAAAGTGCAGTGTGTGGCATACCATATTGTGGAGTATGCTGTAGGGTGTATTAGTTCAGACTGTTCATAAGTCGGATAGCCTGAGGGAAAAAGCTATCCCTCAGTCGGCTAGTGCGGGATCGGATGCTGCGGAGACGTCTTCCTGAGGGCAGCAGCGGAGAGAGCAGTCTGTGGGAAGGATGGCTGGAGTCACTGATGATCCTCCGGGATTTCCTTATACACCGCCTGGTGTAGATGTCCTGGAGGGAGGGAAGCTCACCTCCAACAATGTGGCTGGCAGTTCGCACGACCCTTTCAGAGCTTTGCGGTTTGCCAGCGGTGCTGTTTCCAAACCAGGCAGTGATGCAGCCCCGTCAGGATGCTCTCTATAGTGCAGGTGTAGAACGATCTGAGGATGCTGGGGCTCATTCCAAACTTCCTCAGCCTTCTCAGGAAGAAGAGGCGTTGATGTGCCTTCATCAGCACTGCATCAGTGTGTGTAGACCAGGTGAGATCCTCACTGATGTTAACACCGAGGAACTTGAAGCTGCTTACCCGCTCCACAGGTGTCTTGTCGATGGTGATGGGTGTGTGTTCTCTGCTCTGTCTCCTGAAATCCACCACCAGCTCCTTGGTCTTGTCGATGTTGAGTGAGAGGTGGTTGTCCTGACACCATTTAGTCAGGGTGCTCACCTCCTCTCTGTAGGCCGTCTAATCGTTGTCGGTGATCAGGCCTATCACCGTTGTGTCATCAGCGAATTTGATGATGACGTTGGAGCTGTGTGTGGCTGTACAGTCATGTGTGTACAGGGAGTACAGGAGCGGGCTGAGGACACAGCCCTGAGGAGCACCAGTGTTGAGGGTCAGCGGGGATGAAGTGTTTTTGCCCATTCTGACCACCTGACTTCTGCCTGTTAGGAAGTCCAGGATCCAGCTGCACAGAGATCTGTTTAGTCCCAGAGTCTGGAGCTTCGCAACAAGTGTGGCAGGCACTATGGTGTTAAATGCTGAGCTGTAGTCCACAAACAGCATTCTCACATAGGGTGTTCTTATTTTCCAGGTGGGAGAGAGCAGTGTGTAGAGTGAAAGCAATAGCATCGTCTGTAGAACGGTTGCTACGATATGCAAATTGTAGCGGATCCAGTGAGGCAGGCAGCACAGAGCAGATGTAGTCTCTGACGAGTCTCTCAAAACACTTACTGAAGATGGGTGTGAGAGCAACAGGCCTCCAGTCATTCAAGCATGTGATTTTATTTTTCTTTGGTATGGGCACAATGGTGGATTTTTTGAAGCACGGGGGAACCACAGAGAGAGAGAGGGAGAGGTTGAAAAAGTCTGTAAAAACACCGGCTAGCTGGAATGCGCATGCTCGGAGCACACGGCCTGGGATGCCATCAGGACCCGCTGCCTTGCGGATATTCACCCGTCGGAAGGATCGGGTTACATCCGCGACAGAGACGGAGAGTGCACTCACCTCTTCTGCAGCAGCTGCGGGAGCGCTCTCTGTGTGGGCGGTGTTGTTGTGAGCCTCGAAACGAGCATAAAAGTTATTCAGCTCGTCCGGTAGAGAGGCGGCAATGTTCACAGTAGCTGGTTTGTTCCCTTTAAAGTCTGTGATTTTATTGATTCCCTGCCACATGCCTCTTGCATCGCTGGTGTTGAATTGTTCTTCAACTTTGTTTTTGTATTGTCTTTTTGCGGCTTTGATGGATTTCCTGAGATCGTAACTGGCTTGTTTGCGCGATCATCAGCGTTTCCGGATTTAAAAGCGGATGTCCGCGCTGACAAGGCTGCTCGAACATCGCTATTAATCCACGGTTTTTGGTTGGGGTAGATGTGGATTGTTTTTGTCGGCACTACATCTTCTACACACTTCCTGATGAAACACGTTACAGTTTCTGAGTACGCCTCTATGTCGTCATCAGACGCTGCCCGGAACATGTCCCAGTCCACGTGATCAAAACAGTCTTGTAGTATAGCGTCTGATTGGTCCGACCAGCACTGAATTGTCCTGAGGGCGGGTGCTTCCCGTTTCAGTTTCTGCCTATAAGCAGGCAGCAGCAGAATGGAAGAGTGATCCGATTTGCCGAAAGGTGGGCGTGGGAGAGATTTGTAGGCGTCCCGGAAAGGAGAGTAGCAGTGGTCCAGTACACGATCACCACGCGTGTTGATGGTGATGTGTTGAAAATATTTCGGAGCTATTGTTCTGAAGTTGGCTTTGTTAAAGTCCCCCATAACAATAAACGCTGCATCTGGGTACGCGGTTTGCCTGCTCACTTCTTATATCCCATACAGTTCCTTGAGTGCCTGGTCTGTGTTGGCTTGAGGGGGAAATGTAAACAGCGGTGATTATGACCGCTGTGAATTCCCTCGGTAGCCAGAATGGTCGACACAGAAGCATATGAAATTCCAGATCAGGGGAGCAGAAGGATTTAATAGAGTGTAGGTTCCTTTCATCACACCACGAGTTGTTGATAAAGAAACAAACACCCCCACCTCTGCTTTTCCCTGTGAGCTCTTTCGTTCTGTCCGAGCGGTGCACGGAGAACCCCGTAAGCTCGATGGCTGAGTCTGGAACCACTGCAGACATCCAGGTTTCTGTGAGGCAAATAATGCAGCAGTCCCTTGTTTCTCGTTGGTATGAGATACGTGCCCGCAGTTCGCAAAGTTTGTTGTCCAGTGACTGAACGTTAGCCAGCAAAAAAGGGGATGGGAGAGGAGGTCGGAGGGGACGACGTCTGAGTCTGACGAGGACGCCGGCTCTCTTTCCTCTTTTCCGGCGGCGTTTCCTCGGTCGCGCGCTCCCCCAGCGCAGCCTGACAAAGGGCTCTGATGCGGTGTCTGTAAACAAAGCGCCGGCGTTCAAGAACTCAAAGTCCGGTTTGCGTTCCGCGACGTAGGAACCGATGTTCAGAAGCGTGTGTCTATCGTAGACAGTTATACAAACAACATCCAACACGTAGAACAACAAAAAAACAAGTAAAAACAGACGAAAAACTGCAAAGTTTACTCGGAGCTCGCAACACACGGCCGCCATGCTCGGCGCCATCTTGGATGTGCGACGCGTCATGGAAAAATCAGATCAGAGATGTTTACTGTAGGTTAGTCAGAATCCGCTCTGAAATAATAACAATAAAAAATTTACTAAACACAATCCACTTAAAAATCTAAAATAATAAAAGTGACATTTTAATACAGCCAAGTATGGTGACCCATACTCAGAATTCGTGTTCTGCATTTAACCCATCCATAGTGCACACACACAGCAGTGAACACACACACACACACACACACACACACACACACACACACACACACACACACACACCCACCCACCGTGTCTATATGTCTATACACATTCACACCCACACCCGAAGCAGTGGGCAGCCATTTATGCCATCCTCTCTATTTGCTGAACTCAACGTCACTGGACCTAGTCATTCAGGTATAGCCTACTTGTTCTTTTATCACCTCTCTATTTGCTGTACTCAACGTCACTGGACCAAGTCATTCAGGTATAGCCTACTGGTTCTTTTATCCTTGAAGATTTTCCTCAAAATGATTCACAATTTAGCTGTATTTGTATTATAATAACGTTTGGGTAGCCACTAGAGGGCGTCATTGTACCGTGAATGATCTCTCAGTCCCATTTATTTTGATTAAAGTGTAAGGCACAGAATGCCTTTACATGGTTTAACCGGATTTCAAGTAAAACAAGGTGAAAGTTTGAACGTGTTTAGAGAATTGAAGTTAACATTTGTATTTATAGTGGAAATGATTGAGAAATATTTAGCTCTTTTCTGTGTACTCTGTTTTTTGGTAGAAAATATTAATCTGTGTCTTAGTAAATGTGAATAAGTGTGAGATACACACAACTGTTTAACGTTATGCTTATTGTTATGTTAATACAGTTAAACTCGTGAGCTTTTCTAACGTTCTAACCAGTTTTTGGATGGTATTAATCTAGAACCCCACCTTTCTTTCTTTCTTTCTTTCTTTCTTTCTTTCTTTCTTTCTTTCTTTCTTTCTTTCTTTCTTTCTTTCTTTAACAACTCATTTTGCTCTCAGCTGTGTCTTAATGAAGAATGACCTTTCTGGTGCATGATTTTGAAGAATCTTGCTTGATTGAACCAATCTTCCCACTCTCTGTATCTTTCTCTGTTGGCCATTGGTTCCTCTCTGCCCTTGAGGCTGAAGCCATGAAGAGACAGTAGCGGGTACTGGGTGAGAAAAGGCTATGTGGATGCAATGTGTGTGTGTGTGTATGTTACTGTAGAGGTAGGGCCGGTTTTGAATATCACAAAAAAAATGACTACTTTTAATAAACAAATCATCCTATAACACAAAAAAAAACTCCTCAATTACAAAACCTGGATGGTGCATCATGCCTGTATTTGTTATGCAATCTGACAAAATCAGACAACCATTAAACAGACACAGGGACAGACTGTGCAGTGACATCACCGAAACATTGGAAAATGAACATGGGCTACTGGAGCATTTGGGAGTTCTCTTATCTATTTAACATTAAAAATGAAATTCACAAACAGTGAATTGAATACACCTCTTCTATGATGAGCATATTGTAAATTTCTGTATTAAAATGAATTTAACATTTTTAATGTACACAATGTCAAAAATATTAACAGTGAAAACGTTGCCTTGATATCACCATGAAGAAAATAGTCGAAGGAATACAGTTCTTGAAAAAGTAGTTGGCAGAATCTTTTGTTTGGTTATTGTTACACAAAAAAACATGCCCCCCCCCCACTACCCATGGTACTACTAAGGTTAAGAGAGATAGCTAATCTGCTCTCACATACAGTAAACACGTTCCATTTGAATACACATTCTTCCATATATGAAGGAGGATGTAAGATGTACTCCATGATTCGGTGGCTGTTGCTGGTTTGAGCTGAAATGAACAGGCAATAAGAACACAGGCCAGTCTCTTCGGGCAGATGCTGACTCCAAGATGGCTCACAGTCCAAAACAAAAAGGCTGATCATTGCTTTGAATGAGTGAATATGAGCGCTGTGACTCCAGAGGATGAGAGAGAGATGCTAATTAAATCTAACCCCACCTACGGGCTTCACACTGACCTCATGTGTCAGTCAAGGAGACTTAGGGAGGCTGATTCAACATATTCAATTATATAATGCTGCACTGATCTGTGACGACTGGCCTGTACCAGAATGCCCCATACCAGATAAATCCCATTGGACTTTCTAATGCTACTCTTGAGTGTTACCTCAAGTAAACAATGTGATTTGGTCGAGTGATGCTAATAACACAAAACCTCAAATATACTTTACTTTTGGTACAAAAGTGTTTTTTTTTCTTACCTCTTTGTTTCAACATCACTATACTAGTATAGATTTTTCTTACAGTCAGATCTGGCCTTGATACTGTGCAGTCAATGTTTCCATTACTGGGTGGAAAAATAGTTTGGTACATTTTGATTTAAAAAAAGAACAAAAAAAAGGATGCACTTGTGAGTTAAGCAACATTAAAAAGCCTTGGATGTCCATGGAAGTCAGCAGTGGTGGATGATTACAGGATCCTCTCCATTGGAAAAAATAAAAAATAAAAAACCTTTCTCAACATTTAAGTCAAGAACTCTCTGTAGGAAGTAGGTGTGTCAATGTCAAAGTCTCCAGTTAAGAGACGACTTCATGAGAGCAAATACAGAGGGTTCACAACAAGTTGCAAACCATTTATAAGCTTCAAGAATAGAAAGGCCAGATCAGACTTGGACAAAAAAACATCTGAAAAATACAGACCAGTTCTGAAAAGCATTCTTTGGACAGATGAAATTAAGATCAACCAGAATGATGAGAAGAAATAAGTATGGAGAAGACTTGATACAGCTTATGATCTAGAGCATGCAACATCATCTATAAAACGGTGGAGGCAGTGTGATGGCATGGGCATGCTTGGCTTCCAGTGGCATTGAGTATCTTGTGTTTATTGAGGATTTGACAGAAGACAGAAGCAGCTGGATGAATTCTGAAGTGTATAGGGATATATGGTCTGCCCAGATTCAGCCAAATGCAGAAAAATTGATTGGATGGTGCTTTACAGTACAGGTGGACAGTGACCTAAAACATACTGCAAACCCAGGAGTTTTTGAAGTTAAAGAACCTGATCGAGCATGCATTTCACTTGCTGTAAACAAAACTAAAGGCAGAAGGATCAACAAACAAACAACTGAGGACAGCTGCAGTAAAGGCCTGGTATTACAAATAAAGGAAACCCAGTCTTTGTTGATGTCCATGGGTTCCAGACATCAGGGAGTCATTGCCTGCAAAGAAACCTCAACAAAATATTAAAAACGACAGTTTTATTTATTATTATATGTTTTTATTTTGTTTGTGACCAATTACATTTGAGCCCCTGAAAATAGGGGGACTTTCTATAGTTGCAATTCCTTAACATAATAAATTTATGAAATGTATATAGACCTAAATGTAATACTTTAATAAAAAAAAAAATTAAAAAAAAAAAAAAAAAAAAAGAAAGTTGTTGGATTGCTGTGACTCACAAGCACTTCTTGGTGTAGTATAAAGAAAAGCCTATAGTTGACATCATCCTTAGATATTTTTCTAATGTTGATGCTTGCAACAGGGCAAAGGTCATCTTCTGGTTTGCAAAAACTAGTAAAGAAAGAAAGTTAAACTCATGACCTCCCTCTAAAGAAGTCATTCAGTGGATGATTGTTTGATTATCTGTAGAGCCCTGAGCACAGTCCAAGGTAACTCATCCTTTACATTATGAATAGAAATGTAAAACTGAATATCATGTTCAGTTCAACTTTCTGAACATTTTCTAGCTTGACTTTTATGACATTTTTTCGTCTGTGCTTAGGGGTGTAAAGAAGTTCAAAATAACATTCACTCACAAATATCTGACCTTGATGGATGGAACAGAGGAAGTGAACCAGAGAAGATTTCTGAGTAAAAGAAGGCGGAGCCCAGCGCACACCTACTGTTACATAGCCTGTAACATAGCCAGGCTGTTACATAGCCTGTTACTTATGGTGTGTTCAAGTAATGTTGGAAAAATCGTATTTATGAGCTTAACACACATTAACGTAACCACTAAACCCTGATCTTTACGAGTTGGAGACATATCAGTGAAAAACCTGGCAGATTATCACAAAACCTAGATTATAACAATATAATAGGTAACGATAAAAAATATAATAGCACTGTAGTATAACAATATAATAGGTAACAATAAAATATAGTTTAATTCTAAATTAATTAAAAACATATATAAGCAAAAAACACCTGGTGCACATTCTTTATTCTTTATTTTTTTAGAAGTAGAGTTTAAAAATCTGGCTGTATTTTTGTGTAGTTAAATAATAGAAAGAACACCGCCATAACAAAAAAAAAAAAAACTCAAACTTCACCATAGACACCAAATAAAATCTCTCAACTGATTCACTTACCAACTTTCCAAGAGGACTTGAACGCAGCATTTATTCAAAGGTGTTTAACAGCTGGAGCAAACTTTTCCAGAAACTCCAAATAAACTTTTTTGACTGAAAGGGGTCATAAACTGCCTTTGTTTTTTTTATTTTGTACTGTTCTCTGAGCTCCACTCATAATGTTATCAAAAAAAATTCATAAAAAATTTTATTTTATTTATTCAGCACTTTTGATTTAAAAAACACCATCATTTAGAAGTAATAGGCTATTAGGCTAAGTTAAAATGCAGTGTGTGGCATACCAAATTGT
Organism: Cyprinus carpio; assembly: GCF_018340385.1. Taxonomy (NCBI): domain Eukaryota; kingdom Metazoa; phylum Chordata; class Actinopteri; order Cypriniformes; family Cyprinidae; genus Cyprinus; species Cyprinus carpio. The sequence goes on along the minus strand of NC_056597.1, from coordinate 1,953,169 downwards.
GGGATACCTCTTTTTCTCTCTCCCTCTTTATTTATTCAGCACTTTTGATTTTCTAGAAGGCAAATGTTGACATTCGCCAAGTAAAAAATATGGTTATTTGCGGTGCAGTGAAATGGATATGAAACACACATGCAGGCACATCAGTGAATGATAAGTGCAGAGAGGAGCTCTCATACTCAGCAGCACTAATATAAGAGTTAAAGCAATTATCCATCAAATTTAATGAGAGAGAGAGAGAGAGATAGAGAGAGAGAGAGAGAGAGAGAGAGAGAGAGAGAGATAGAGAGAAAAGCCTGTCTTTAAAACATCTTCTTCAAGCTCTTTTGCTCATCATCAATGTATCAATAATATATACACCATCAGTTAAAAATAAATAAATGTTTAACCTAATCAAAGATGTTTGCTGAAGCTGAAGCTTTTAAAGTGTTTGAAATGAAGATCAAGTGAGTTTTAATTGATATGCTTAACATAATGCAGTACCCTGTAACAGCTTTTGAATCAAATGAATTCTTGATCAGATGAATTTGTGTTTGAGAGTGCCTCTCATGAATAAAAATCAGCTCATGAGACTAGGTTTGTTCAAGGAGACTAAATCTCTTCTTAATTGCCTCTGTCCTATGAGTGAATGTTCAGATTCATTATACTGGTTACAGTCTATAGGCTACACTTCTGAAGTGTGTTTATGTGTGTACAGATAGTGTTTTTTTCTTTTATTTTCTCATTTACACTACATGCTATTAGTCAGGATTTCTGTATGTAAACATGTCGTGGCCAAAAGTTTTTTGAGAATTACATAAATATTAGTTTTCAAAAGGTTTGCTGCTAAACTGCTTTTAGATCTTTGTTTCAGTTGTTTCTGTGATGTACTGAAATATAATTACAAGCACTTCATACGTTTCAAAGGCTTTTATCGACAATTACATGACATTTATGCAAAGAGTCAGTATTTGCGGTGTTGGCACTTCTTTTTCAGGACCTCTGCAATTCGACTGGGCATGCTCTCAATCAACTTCTGGGCCAAATCCTGACTGATAGCAACCCATTCTTTCATAATAGCTTCTTGGAGTTTGTCAGAATTAGTGGGTTTTTGTTTGTCCACCCGCCCTCTTGAGGATTGACCACAAGTTTTCAATGGGATTAAGATCTGGGGAGTTTCCAGGCCATGGACCCAAAATTTCAATATTCTGGTCCCCGAGCCCACTTAGTTATCACTTTTGCCTTATGGCACGGTGCTCCATCGTGCTGGAAAATGTATCGTTCTTCACCAAACTGTTGTTGGATTGTTGGAAGAAGTTGCTGTTGGAGGGTGTTTTTGGTACCATTCTTTTTGGGCAGAATTGTGAGTGAGCCCACTCCCTTGGATGAGAAGCAACCCCACACATGAATGGTGTCAGGATGCTTTACTGTTGGCATGACACAGGACTGATGGTAGCGCTCACCTTTTCTTCTCTGGACAAGCCTTTTTCCAGATGCCCCAAACAAGGCTTCTTTGCTGCCCTTCTTGACACCAGGCCATCTTCCAAACCTCAGAAGTCCATTCACTATACTTTCTGCAGAAGATCAATCTGTCCCTGATGTTTTTTTTGGAGAGAAGTGGCTTCTTTGCTGCCCTTCTTGACACCAGGCCATCTTCCAAAAGTCTTCGCCTCACTGTGCGTGCAGATGCGCTCGCACCTGCCTGCTGCCATTCCTGAGCAAACTCTGCACTGGTGGCACTCCGATCCCGCAGCTGAATCCTCTTTAGGAGACGATCCTGGCGCTTGCTGGACTTTCTTGGACGCCCTGAAGCCTTCTTTACAAGAATTGAACCTCTTTCCTTGAAGTTCTTGATGAATCTATAAATTGTTGATTTAGGTGCAATCTTAGTAGCCACAATATCCTTGCCTGTGAAGCCATTTTTTATGCAACGCAATTATGGCTGCACGCGTTTCTTTTCAGGTCACCATGGTTAACAATGGAAGAACAATGATTTCAAGCATCACCCTCCTTTTAACATGTCAAGTCTGCCATTCTAACCCAATCAGCCTGACGTAATGATCTCCAGCCTTGTGCTCGTCAACATTCTCACCTGAGTTAACAAGATGATTACTGAAATGATCTCAGCAGGGGTCCTTTAATGACAGCAATGAAATGCAGTGGAAAGGTTTTTTTTTTGGGATTAAGTTAATTTTCATGGCAAAGAAGGACTATGCAATTCATCTGATCACTCTCCATAACATTCTGGAGTATATGCAAATTGCTTTAATAAAAACCTAAGCAGCAACTTTTCCAATTTCCAATATTTATGTAATTCTCAAAACTTTTGGCCACGACTGTACATGCTATCAGTCAGGATTTCTGTATGTAAACATTTGAACTAGACTGGAACATTTTAACTGTTGTGATATGAGGGAAAAAACACATGGTACAGCACATGGAGTAGATTTTATTATTTATAATTATTAAAATTATTACAGTTATTATTATTAAAATCTTTATTATTATGTATACTATACTGTAAAAATCTTTGTCTCTTTATAGAAAAAGACAGACAGACTGGATGGATGGACAAAGCCATGAATCGTCAGAACATGCCGACACATGGAACTGCCCAGTGCCAGAATTGGGGGGGTTTGGGCTGGATCAGTTTCAAGATGTTACATCTTCAGAAGTTTCAGGATTAGTCTTCTTTGCGCTTTGAGATCTTCAGATTTGGGGGAGTCACATATGGTAGCCTGAATTGGATAATCAATCAAAGGATAAACCCTTTAGGATGGAAGAAGGCGAAGAAATGTGTTATGGGTCACTGGAGTCAGAAGATTCGAGCTGTTTCTCATGAAACGACCCAATTCAAAAGTATGCTTAGACACTTAATGCTGATCGGATTAGTGTCCGATGGCAAAAAAGCTTATGTGTCAGGAAGCAGTGGAGACGGACAGCAATCCGTTTTTCTCAAACCACTTCAAATGGTTTGAAGTGGATTGTGGGCCTGTGTTGGCACTGACAAACATGGTTGGAATGCAGGAGAAACTGGGTATTATATGTGAGTAAATTGGTGCAGATCTTATTTATTGCAAAAATGAAAGCACTAATAAGAGTAAATTATGTGAATGTCTATCAGACCTTGTGCTGTTCCTGGCTGTGTGTAGCACCTACAGCTCTGCATTTTCTTCTGAAGGACCCTTTTCATAGGCTGTGATTATGCGTTTCCAGTTCTTATATTCTCAGAATTGTATCCAAAAAAGGTTCTTTTGAGAGAAAAAGTTGCAGTTACCTCCTATGGGATTACATATGTTTGCAAAGTAAATTACTACTTGAACATAATGTTTCTGTGAATATTTTCTAAATACATTTTTAAGTAGGCATTTTTAAACCCATCTTTCCCACAGTGTTTTATTCTCTTCAGTCTAAAATTGTGCATGGTTTTGTGCGACTTCTGTTTCTCTGTCTCCCACAGTGCTCACTGTTGCTAGAATAATCACATTATCCACAGAGTGCCATGTGCACAGATGCTGCAAACTCACAGAGCATGTGGCAGTACAGCTGAGCTTGACATTTGACTCAACTCAACTCCACAACAGTGCATTTACATTTGCCACATTCCATCCGTCCCCATTGGGCAAGAGGAGACAACAAATTAACACAGATTCCCAACGGCGAGCCAATGAGGCGGGATGAGAACAGCGTTATTGTGAAATGACACTGGGGCAACAGGGGCATATGTATGTATGATCTGTATTTCTGTTGTTGTTCTGTTTTTAATGAGGAGATCAAGCTGGAACACATAATGCTGAAATAAACGAATAAATTGGGAGTCCAAGGGACAAAAAAAAAAAAGGCAGCAGAAACATCCTCAGCAGAACTGGTATTTTGTGGATGAGGGAAGGGGAATGTGTAATAACCTTTAATCGTGTGCTTTGGATTTGATTTGAAAGCATTACTTTTATCAGCTCTCTCGTAATCCCCTGGCCACTGGATTCTGTGAAGGAACTTCATAATCTACAGCTCAGACGCGTTTAACCACTAGAAGGATGTAGTTATAGAGTACTGTAAGGCACAGTGCACTTCAGCGACATCAACTTGGTAAAAGTAAAAATGTGTATAATATATTATGCAGTTCATGAATCTGGGTCAGTTTTTTGTCCTGTCGATTAATTTATTCAGAAATGCATTAAAAATGCAATTCATAGTTACAATGACTAGAATACACCTCCTCTATGAAGTTCATGCTTTGATTTAACTGTCAGAAAAAAACACATTATTAAAAAAAAAAAAAAACTTCTTTCATGAAGAAAACCTTAGGTGAATCTTTTAATATTATTTCTATAAGCACAACTGTAACACTATGTTGTGTGATGCTGCTGCAGGGACTAAACTGAAAACACATGCACAATCACAGGGGAAGACTATGGCAGCTCAAAGCTTATATACAGGCTTTTGTTGATTTCTCTAGTGGCCACTTGCCGGCATTCAGACATTTAAATGCTATTTTTTACCTGTTCTAAGGGAACAGGATGCTTGGGCTTCTATCCCATAATGCACCATGCAGACCACATAGTATGTTGGAAGGCAGGCAGGCTATTGTTGATATGTTGTGCTCTCTCTACACTGCTAATGCACACTGTTCTAGTCCTGCAGGAGGTTTGTAATACCCGGGGAACACAATCTGTTAGCTTTAACATTCATCTCAATGGCAGTTGCTCAGGTGCATTCAGTTCCACATACAGGTTTTTCTGAGCCAATCACCTGAGTCAATTTAGATGCAATTAATTATGCTGGATCCACACTGAAATTATGTCATAATAACACTGATGGTTCCACAAGAAAGTGTCCAGGTGCAGTTTCCAGCCTTTCACAAGCAAATTCATCAGACATGGAAAAATATTCCTTTTCATTTGTTTAAAGGGACAGTTCACAGAAAAATGAAAATTTATCATTTACTTACTTTCTTCTGAGGAACACAGGGTGAACTATGAATCTTCCTCAGCTGATTTATGTGTCAAGAGGATTTCCAACATCAAAAATGATTTATTATTGTACACAATTATTGTCCAAAATTAATTGTTCTCCAAATTTGTTGTCTGTTGGTGAATTTTGACAAATGCCAAAGGCATTAATAATAAATGTTCTCAATTCATATTACATAATTGGGCAGGAAGACAATGCAGTAATTACTACAGTGACATTTTAAGTTAAATTTTATTATGAATAAAATTTACAATTAGGGTTGTGTTTTTCCTATGAAATAAGGCATTATAGTATTATCAAAAGGTTCCACTTGAAAATGTAGACAATAAAAATGTAGGGCAATCACTGGCAGTCTAATTCAGTTGTTTCATTATAAAAAAAAAACAAAACAAAACAAAAAAAACATATTATAACAGGATTTGATCCTGGCCCTCATGTATACTATACAATTCCACCACTAGACTATCATGACTCACAGTGTTAGGAAGAAGTGCCCCCTCAAAAAAACTAGGTGCTTGACCCTGCTGCCTTTAAGAGTTTCAGTTATACATAAATTGCAAAACTTTACTATGGCAAAACTTGATTTACTCTAATGACATATGCAATTTGTAAAACATATACATTTAATGTTCAGTTTTTGACTAACCCCCCCCCCCCCCCCCCCCCCCCTTCTCATTTGTAGAGAAAACATTTTCTTTTTTCACTACATATGACAACTGTGACATGTGCAGGTGTACTCTTTCAGTGTTTTTAAGCATCGTAAATAATCAGTAATATTTGGTTGAAATGAGCTACTTTGACAGCAAAGCAAACAACAACACATATACTGCTTAAGTAGAGAGAGAGGAAGTTTCAGACTTGCAGTAATTCTGTCAAAAACCAGCTTATTGCCTATACTAGGTCATGCCGAGTAAAAATTTTTGCAGATATAGTCAAACTGAAAGCAAAGCAGTGCCAAAACTGGCATTTCTATGACAGGAAATACTGTTGTGGGTGTATATTTGCATTTGTGTGTGTATGACAGACAGTGTCAGAGATAGTGCCAATTACACTTTCCTGAACTATAAATTGCTCTGCACTGCCCCTGAAATGAAGTTTGACCTTTGGTAGTGCAGCGGTCAGGGCTAAAGCTTTCCATTGCCTTTGACCTTATGATCTTGCTGCCACTTTCATGAAATAATACAGCTGAATGAGCAGAATTACATTCAACTAGGGAAAAACACAAAAGCACAAAATGACTGAATGACTGGCTTTAAAAGTTGAAGTGTTTGCTTTCTGTGACTCTACTGGCACCAAACATAATTGCAAAACATGTTTTAAATGCTGCTTCAAGCTCATGCCAGTATGTGTGTGTGTTCCAAAGAAGGGTCTCTTAATATAGAGGCCTACAATTTCAAACATTTCATTAACCACAAAAGTCACCTCAAGTTAGGGCAATCAACAGACACTCATGATCACAAATCATTCACCTGAGATGGCAACCATAGCAATGTTTTCTTTTATAAGTAAAATAATTAGCATTTGGCTAACTGTGTTATGGGCAATGTTCCGTCTAATTTTATTTCACACCTGAGCAAAAACATTCTTTATACCAGACCTGTACAGTGCACACACAAAAAAGTGTGTAACCTTTAACTTTAATGTGATATTTATATTTGACCCTTGATGTAACTAAATGATGTAAATATTAAATTTGATAAATAAAAAGTTTAAAAAAGAACAGTGTTTATTCAAAATATAAATTTTGTGTTACAATATACACAACTATTCAAAGGTTTGGGGTCAGTAAATTTTTTTTTTTTTTTTTTTTTTAAAGAAATTAATACTTTTATTCAGCAAGGATGTTAAATGGATAAAAAAGTCATAGTAAAGACTTACATTGTTAGAAAAGATTTTTATTTTGAATAAATGCTGTTCTTTTTAACTTTTTATTCATCAAAGAGTATTTTTCTTTCTAATGAAAGAGTACAATTCTTCCTCTTTCCTTAGAATTCAATCAAATGACTTTACCAACTAATAATAACAATGGGGAAAAATATCATGCTGGATATCTATACTGATATGGATTGGGTAATGTGTTAGGAACGAAAGGATGCCACGTTGTTTGATGGAAATGAAAATTATCAACCTACAGAGGGCTGAATTCAAAGACAGCCTGAAAATCAACATGAAAAAATGATGCAACAGGCTAGTCCATTTTGCTGAAATTTCATTGCAGCAACACAAAATGGTAGTTTGTATGGCCCCCACATGCTTGTATGTATGCGTGACAATGTCGGTGCATGCTCCTAATGAGACGACGGATGATGTCCTATGGTATTTCCTCCCAGATCTGGACCAGGGCATCACTGAGCTCCTGAACAGTCTGAGGTACAACCTGCTGGCATCGGATGGACTGAAACATAATGTCCTAGAGGTGTTCTATTGGATTTAGGTCAGGTGAGCGTGGGGGCCATTCAATGGTATCAATTCCTTAATCCTCCAAGAACTGCCTGCATACTCTTGCCTCATGAGGCCAGGCATTGTCATGCACCAGGAGGAACCCAGGACACACTGCACCAGGGTCTGACAATGTGTCCAAGGATTTCATCCCGACACTTAATGTCAGTCAGGATGTCATTGTCTAGCCTGTAGAGGTCTGTGCATCCCTCCATGGATATGCCTCCCCAGACCATTACTGACCCACCACCAAACCGGTCATGCTGAATAAGGCAGCATAACATTTTCATAAATGCATAAATGCATAAATGCCAATCGAGCTTCACGGTGCCAGGCAGTGAGGACAGGGCCCACTAGAGGACATCAGACACTCAGGCCACCCTCATGAAGTCTGTTTCTCTTTGGTCAGAGACATTTACATCATTGACCTGCTGGAAATCATTTTGTAGGGCTCTGGCGGTGCTCATCCTGTTCCTCCTTGCACAAAAGAGCAGATCCTGCTGTTGGGTTAAGGACCTTCTACGGCCCTGTCCAGCTCTCCTAGAGTAACTGCCTGTCTCCTGGAATCTCCTCCGTGCTCTTTAGGCTGTGCTGGGAGATACAGCAGACCTTCTGGCAATGGCACGTCTTGATGTGCCATCCTGGAGGAGTTGGACTGCCTGTGCAACCTCTATGGAGTTCAGGTATCGCCTCATGCTACTAGTAGTGACTTTGACCCTAGCCAAATACAAAACTAGTGAAACAGTCAGAAAACAGTCAGAAAAGTGGGTCATGCTGAACTAAAGAGATGATAGTGGACTTCAGGAGAAACTCCCCTGCAATCCCCCCACTTACCATCATGGACACCACTGTGACTGCAGTGGAGTCATTCAGGTTCCTTGGCACCACCATCTCTCCGGATCTGAAGTGGGACACTCACATAGACTCCATTGCAAAAAAGGCCTAGCAGAGGTTGTACTTCCTTCTCCAGATGAGAAAGTTCAACCTGCCATAGGAGCTCCTGAAACAGTTCTACTCTGCCATCATTGAGTCTGTCCTGTGTTCATCCATAACCGTCTGGTTCGGATTAACTACCAAATCAGACATCAAGAGACTACAACGGACTGCTGAAAGGATCATTGGTGCCCCTCTGCCCAGCCTCCAAGATCTTTACATCTCAAGAGTGAGGAAAAGGGCTAGAAAAATCACCTCGGACCCCTCAAGTTTCAAGTTTCAAGTTTCAAGCTTAATTTACTAATATAGCACCATTAAAACAGCGGCAGCTGACCAATGTGCTTTACATCATCAGATAAAATAAATACAAGCTAAACAATTTAATAATATCACAGATAAAATCAGAGAAAAATTATCAACAGGATATCAAAAGAAAATCAGAACAACAACAGATGTCAAATTTAACAATTAAACATCAAGGGACATTAAAACTAGTGGAAAAATAAGCAAAGAGTTTTAAGCAAAGATTTAAAAATCTGTATTGTAGAAGCAATCTAATATGAACTGGTAACCTGTTCCAGAGTTTAGAACCCGCAACGGCAAAGGCATGTTCACCTCTTTGTTTAAGTCTGGCTATGGGATTATTGAGCAATCTGTGACTAACGGATCGAAGAGCTCGAGAAGGGTTATGTGGAGATAGAAGCTCAGATAGATAAGAGGGGGCCAAGTTGTTTAGAGACTTGAAAACAAGAACTAGGGTTTTGAACTCCACTCTAAACCGGACATGCAGCCAATGCAATGATGCTAATGCAGGTGTAATTTTGAGTGGATTTACGGAGGCCCAATAAAAGTCTTGCTAACGCATTTTGGACCAACTGGAGACGGGCCAGGGAAGTATTGTTCAGTCCATAATAAAGTGAGTTACAGTAGTCTAACCACCACTATCAAAAAAAACATTAACCACACTTTCAAACCCACACCAATCAAAAAATCAACAGTCAAATATAGTTCGCTGACACAGAGCACTGACCACCAGAACAGCCAGGCACAAAAACTGTTTTTTCCCGCAGGCTTTATTCAACCTGAACAATTAATCTTCATAATTATACATAGTCCATCCCAACTAACATAGTTATCTGACATATTTATATTAAACTGCACACTTTGTAAATAACATATCTGCACACTAATGATATACCTGTACATTTATCTAAACAATTAAATTTTTTCTATACTTCTATTTCTGTATATATAGTACATTATTGTGATGAGTGGGGCGGGGCCGAGAGCCGTGGGAACGGAGCGAGGCCAGTGGAGTGATTGGGAAATGAGCGACACCTGCTCCACTCACGGAGGAGATCGGAAGGATACAAAAGAGGAGCGACGACAGTGAACGGCGAGAGAGGACCAGGCCTGGGTTTAATTTTTATTTTTTGCACATTTTTATGTTTATGTCATTATTATATTAATTAAATGTTTACTAGAGTCTCACTCGATCCTCATTTTAATGTTTATTTGGTTATTAAAGTTTTACTTGAGTGTCCGCCGGTGCCCGGCTCCTTCTTCACGTGATTATGGAGTTTTATATCATTACAATTATTTAATGTTTTGTTTTTCTTTTTTTTATATAAGTGTTATATTACATCCCTACTGTGTTATTCGTATGTATCATCAAATCAAATGTCTGCACTATGTTGTACTTTCTTCTACACTGGAAGCTCCTGTCATCAAATCAAATTCCTTGTGTGTGTAAACATACTTGGCAATAAAGCTCTTCTGATTCTGAAAAGATGAGTAGGGAAATATGAATAGGTGGCCTCCACCTGTAAAACCATTCCTGTTTTGGGGGTCATCTCATTGTTGCCCATCTAGTGCACCTGTTGTTAATTTCATTAAAGGGGTCATATGATGCGATTGCAATTTTTCCTTTCTCTTTGCAGTGTTACAAGCTCTTGGTGCTAAAAGAAGATCTGTAAAGTTGCAAAGACTAAAGTCTCAAATCCAAAGAGATATTCTTTATAAAAGTTAAGACTTGTCCATGCCCTCCTAAAACGTCACGTTCAAACACGCCCCCATATCTACATCACTGTGTGGCAATCAAACAAAAAAACCGCAAAAATTATCATCCAAAGAAATAATCCTTAACCTTCCTTACTCAACGTCACGTGTCCTTTGTTGAATCCGCCGGCCGCGCCGTTCTCCAACCCCCCACCCAAACCTCAACCAAAAAGTGTATGATGCTGTGTGACGCATTTTATGGTCATGGCGCTTCTGACTCACAGCCTGTAAGTAAATTTTTTATATTTAAAGAATTTGCCACTGATGATTGAAATGCAAGTTTTAACGCTTGTTGTCTGACGTTTCTCCGATCACAAATGCAGACATGGTTTTATGTTTACGTGGCGTGATACACAACGCATAAAAACACAGTATAAGTCATTATAATCAGTAATTATGTCCCCACTGGATGCAGCAAATACCTCATTTGTAATGGGTTTTATTGGTTTTGTCTTGTCGTGCCGTGAGACAGCATCACAATGTGTTAACCCTTTCGCACGTGAGTTTAAATATTCTAGCTGAGCACCCGGCGTGAGTTTTTTTAGGCGACCGTTATTTTAGAGTGTACCTCCTTATTGTTTCCATGGCGACGCGTCATGTTTGTCATGTGACACAACGCAGCTACAATAGATCTGTATGACACATGGATCGCTTTTATTTAGTTTTTCCTGTTTTATTCAAAATATTCACAAACATGCTCACTATATTATGAAATATCTGATATTCTGATTCTGAAATATGTGCAAGTTAATATATTTGGTAGTTTAAACACTTTTATATCGACTGTGTTAGTTGATCTATACCAGATGATGGGCGCCACCATGTTAGTTTGCACTGAATCCGAGCTGTGGGATTTACAACATGCAAATTCATTCTCTCCAAGCACGTTGAAGTAGTTCTCCTGTAAACTCGGAGAAGGGCAGAGTAAACTTTATTGTTACCTACACAATATGTATATGATATCAATAAAAACATGTAGTCAGATTATATTATTAAGGATCATTATTGCCGTTTCCATAGACATCAGCGTGTATTTTACAAACTGTAAATGTATGATTTTGCTTATCTGTATTTAAATATTTGAAACCTAACAAGCGTTCAGCGTCCGATCTGTCTCGGCGCCAGCCAAAGCGCGAAAGTGGATTTAAATTCAGCAGTTGATGACGTGATGCACTGAAAGTTCTAATCACACCGGTGTGATCATTCGCTTCAGGGACCAGCCAAGACTGATCACACCGGTGTGATCGCACACTTTAAAGGGTTAAGGGACATAACATTTCCGTCACACGCTTGAGGTATTCAGCCAATCACAACACACTGGATAGCTGGCCAGTCAGCGTACACCTGGCTTTTCAGAACAATGAACTTTGTAAAAATCGATGCGTTTCAGAAAGGCGGGGCATAGAGGAGCAACAATAATGTACATTATGTGGAAAATAATGTGTTTTTTAATCTTAACCCTCTGGGGCCTGAGGGTGTTTTGGGGGCCTAGAGAAGTTTTGACATGCCCTGATATTTGTGCTTTTTTCAGTTGCTTATAAACACATAAATGGCTAAAGTCTAATAACACTGTAATCAGTGCAAACTGGGCTACAATAATATGTGATATGAATGAGTTATATTTACAGCTTACTTGATACATTTACACCTCAGAGGATCCCAGGTATAACACATTCAAAATACTTACACCAGAGTAGATATTTATGAACAGAAGCTTAGTTACATTCATAAACACAAGCATGCTTTGTATGTAGGCCTATACAATATATATAGTTATAAACATGGCTATATTGGCTATATTTGTGAACAGAGAATAGCCTATCTCAGTAAAGTTTTGTCTAACCATTCTTACTGACATTAGGCTAGCAACAATATATATATATTTAATATCGTATTGCTGTTTATGTTACATAACATAAAAAAATAAAAAAAAAACATCCTGGCATGGTGAGACATTTAGATGCTGTGAATGAAACTTTATAATGTTTAACTTGATTATACATTTAATCAGGAATTATAGTTTGAAAAAAGTCTAACTAGTAAAATGTGTACAGGTTATGTGAAAACTAATATAAGTAGGATAATAAAAAAAAGATTTATGTTTAGGATCTCTGCTTGATCAAGCCACTGCATCAATAATCCAAAGGCAATCCAAAGCTTCTTGAGGTGAATTCTTTCTTATTTGTCACAGCAAGTCTTTTCTGCGGTGAATTCAGCCTTATTTATCTCAGCACAAAGTGCAAAGTGAAATGTAAAAAATTTGCTGCTTTGTTTGTTGTTATGGGGCGTTTACCCGCGGCGAGTTTCGCATGGATGATTATAATGGCAATAGCGCGCTCAGCGCGTGGTCACATTAGATATAATAATGAAGGGAGACGTGAAAGACGGACATCGCGTTGTTTTCATATGGATTACTTTATCACAGAATATTTGTTTTCGGTAAGACTGGCTTCATTTAAAAATAGACATGTTAAGCTTTCTATAGATACATCTCTCATGTCTCTTTGTGAGTATTTGCTGAGTTACAATTCATTTAAATGACGCGTTTCTAAATGGAGATCACTGCAGACCAAGGCTGCAGACAGCGCACCCTGTTTGTTTTCTTTATTTTATAAATGCACTAAGTTTTGTTGTTATTTATGTGTGTATACAAATAAAATTAGACCCTTTACAGATTCGATTGATGTATTGCTCTTATCTGTACGATCAAAACTGAAAGTGTAATTTAAGTTCTTTTTGGTGTTATCAGGAGATGCCTCAAAACGCATATTAGCGTTAGTCGGCCCCAGAGGGTTAAACCACATAAACACATTGCATTACACCAAATACACAACATAATGTTCTTTTTAGCAAAGTCATATGACTCCTTTAAAACCAAAGCAGCTGAAACTGATTAACAACCCCCTCTGCTACTTAACTGACCAGATCAATATCCCAGGAGTTTAATTGACTTGATGCTATACTCTGATTAAAAAGTTTTCCTTTAATTTTTTGAGCAGTGTATGTGTGGTGTCTACTCATAAACAAACCACATGGGTTTGTGTACACAGGAAGACAAATTGCTTTACTCAAACTATTAACTGTCCTGAGCTGATCTTGAACACAATACACACTTATATCAATGACAGTTGTGGAAAATGTCTGCTGTTTGCAGGAGGGGTAGGATGTGGAGGATGGATCAGAGCTGTAATCTCACCTCTCTTACCCTTTTTTTTTAATCTGTGCCCATCCCCCAGATATTACAGAAATCTGTCTCTCACAAATCTTTGCCCGTCAATCTCTTTTACTGTGGGCCACACAAGGCGAGATGTGATTCAAGTCCATTATGACAGATTGGAACCTCCATCATCCCGTAAATGGGAGGTGTGTGAGAGCACAATTTACGCAACACTTCTCTGTGATAAACCACCTCTGCACCTAATATAGCAGCCACAGCTTGGATTGAATGAAATTTTAATGACTCAGTGTGAAAGAGCTGTGTGTGTTTTTAAAGCAGCAACAGATATGGATAATTACAGTACTAGGGCAAAGAATTAGGATATTGGTAAACTGCTGTTGAATGCATGTTAAAGTTTCCCAAAGGACTGAGAATACTGTTAGAAGAATGTGCCATAATAACAAGTCATGTCAGTAACACTTTACAGTAATGTTTAATTTGTTAAAATTAGTTAATTTAATACTGTAAGGATTGTGAGCATCAATGAACAAGGCTAGCAGCACTTCATTCTAGTGTTGTTCTACATTTACTAACTGTATGTATTTTACTTACTAAGTAATCCTGAACCTAACCCTAACCTTACCTTAACCCATATTATGTCCAAGTAGTTACTTATATATTACTCAGTACTTTCTTGTTTAAATACACTGTAAATACATACTGTAAAATAAAGCGCATCCACAATTCCTCCACAGCATTTATTTATTATTATGATGATTTATACGTACAAATTTTACATTTAAGTTCAAATTCAAATTATTAAAGGAATAGTTCACCACAAAAAAGAAAATTCTGTCACCCTCATGTTGCTCCAAACCTTATGATTCTTTCTTATGTTGAACATAAAAGATAATTTGAAGAATGCTGGTACATAAGAAAGAAATTTATACAGGGTTGGAAAGACATGAGTAAATGATTTGATGTGAACTATTCCTTTAATACATGAATACATTGACATTTAACAAAGATGAATTAACAATAAACAATACATGTACTTTTTAAATGAACATAACTTAATAAATGCTATAAAATTAATTGCTGGTTCAATATATTTAATGCATTAACTAATGTTAACACAATTCACATTATTGTAAAGTGTTACCATGCCAAAAAAAATGTCAAAAACATTGTCAAATGTGTCTTTCTGGATGTCACTCTTGAAGGAAGCCAAGTCTAAATTGGGTCATGATCCCAAGCATGTTTATGGATTAGATCCTCTGGCCAAAAGTTCTTAAGCAGTTTTGTCACATTAAACATCTTTATAATCCTTCTTTACATTAACATAAATATACAGTACACTAGGTGCCCCACTGAAATGAGTGTCTCAAATGTGAGTGTCTAATGACACAATGAAAAATAATGAATCTGTATTTGTTGAACAGTGTACGTGACAGTCTGTGTGTATGTGTGTGTGTGCAGTGTGGAGATTTTTCAATGCTGTGAACAAGATTTTGCTTTTAACAGTTGGCAGGTTACCTACTGGGGATGTGGAATGCAGAAACTGGCCTTTTAAAACCCTAACCTCACTATCTCCACTTGTGTTGTGTGTCAGTGTATGTGTGTGTGAGAGAGAAAAAGAGGAGGAATCTTTAGAAATGTCATGCCCATTTAAACAAATGTTATCTGAAACATGCCCCTCAATTTTTTTAGTCAATTGGATTTCGACTGTAACTACTTTAAAGAAAGGCATAATTTTATCTAAAATGTAGACAAAATCCCCATTATCATTGTATACATTTGGTCAGTCAAACTGTGTATTGCTGATCATTCACTTTAAATGGAATATTCTCATCATCTACCAAAACTTATCAAAACATTGTTTTTTTTAAATTAATTACTTTGTTAACATTTATTTATATTTTATTTGGTGATCACTGGCTGTTGGTGTTAAAGGGTTACTCATTATTCACTTACCCCCATGTCGTTCCAAACCTGTAAAAGCTTTGTTCATCTTCGGAACAAAATATAAGATATTTTGGATGAAAACAGGGAGGCTTGAGACTGTCTCACAGACTGCCAAGTAAATAACAGTGTCAAGGTCCAGTAAACTATGAAAAGTATCGTCATGTAACCCACCTGCGAACTGTTTTCTCTGTGTACAAAAAGTATTCTTGTCACTTCATAACGTTACTGTTGCATAAGCCACCTGCGTACTGCTCAGATTTTGTCAAAATGGCGCTTGTGTACAAAAAGTATTCTTGTCACTTCATAACGTTACTGTTGAATCACTTATGGCAGATTTTCTTTGTGTACAAAAAGTATTCTTGTCACTTCATAACGTTACGGTTGAATCACTTATGGCAGATGGACTATTCTGATGATGCTTTTCATACTTTCCTGGACCTTGACACTGTTATTTATTTGGCAGTCTATGGGACAGTCTCAAGCCTCCCTGTTTTCATCCAAAATATCTTAAATTGTTTTCTTAAGACGAACAAAGCTTTTACGGATTTGGAACGACATGGGGGTAAGTGAATAATGACAAAATTTTCATTTTGGGATGGAGTATCCCTTTAAGGGGCTCTCTGACAAGCTTTTTAAGTAGAGATTAAAATTGAATCTTTCAGTAGGTAACAGAATATTTGGTTTATTTATTTATTTATATTTGTCTGTGTGTGTGTGTGTGTGTGTGTGTGTGTGTGTGTGTGTGTGTGTGTGTGTGTGTGTTCTCTGGAACTGAGAATGTCCAAATGTGAATTGGAGGACATTTTTGACAAGTATGTGTTGGTCAGCAACTAATGGAATGATAATACTTAATGTAACAAGCTTAGTTAGGCCTAATTGATTAGTTAATGCATTATCTAATGTTAACTATGGGACCTTATTGTAAAATGTTATACCACAATATTTTATGAACGTTTTGAAGCATCAAAGTTTTGATGGAATAGACTTTTAGTGGAGGGAAAGAAATCTCTCAGATCTCATAAAGATAGGCTATATCTTTAAAAATACTATGGATAACAGAAATGATAACATCATTAATATGGCATAGCCTACATCTGAATGAAAACGTGGGAATAAAACTCGGAAATAAGATAGACAGAATGGGTGAAATAAAAAAATAAATAAAGTGAAGCATCTTTAAATTATCATGCTAAATATTTAATAAAATTACCTGTTATTATGTCGTTTCCTTCACCTCGCTCGCGCTGTCTGTCACGTGGTCCTCCCAGAGCGATGTCCCATATGAGAATGTAGCTATTTCTCACAGATTATTGCACTGCATCCGAAGATCACTCTGCCAGGAATACACAAAATAACAGTGCAATAATCTAAAAATATTGTCACTACCTAAGCATGTGAGATGAAAATATCAGACGTGTGAGGGAAATTGAACAGTCTCGTCGGAAAAGGCAGTTATCGCGCATCATCGCTTAAAAGTTTGCCCGGAGCCGCAGTCTACTGTCATTTATTTTCTTGTTGTCGGGAAACATGTTTGCAAATGCAACAATGGTGTTTCTTTCTTGTTAAGACATGCGTACTTACTTGATGAATGTCTTAAACGTGCTTCAAATATAAGCGCGCGTAATCTGACTGGAGTCTGTGCACGGTTTTGCGCTTCTCTCGGCGGACTGGAATACTTTGTATTAACGCGAGCAAAACATCTGTCGATGACTGGGAGAAGGCTGCTGAATACTGAGGGAGGAAGAGCAAAGCCTGGAGCACAGAGAATAAGCCTCTGTAGGGTTAAACACGACAGTACCCGTCCCGGAGAGGGCGAAGGATTCTGGAGGGTGATAGTGGCTGTGGACTGGACATCACTGTGAACCTTCACCCGGGACACAGAGAGAGAAAGAGAGAGAGAGAAATGGTCTTCGTGATGGCATCAAAGTGGCTTTTATGTTTCTGCCTGCTTTGGCTGTGCGTGACAAGTAAGAAGCTATTGAATACTTGTATTCAGAAAAGCCTTTTTTTTCTTTGTTTTGTTGTGTTTGTTTTATGGTTTGTCAAATGTTCAGAAAATAAGCATGCAGTATTTTTTTGTTACTGACATTGGTAACAGTGCTCTCTCTCTCTCTCTCTCTCTCTCTCTCTCTCTCTCTCTCTCTCTCTCTCTCTCTATCTCTCTCTCTCCTAATGGAAGACTTGTTGATTAAGTTTATTTTTGTTCACTGTGTAATAAGTAGGTCAGATTCAATTCTTTCAGTTTCCATGTTTCTGAAAGGTCATGAAAGTCATATGTAATTTTTTACACTGTTTGAATCGCTCTGCAAATCTATCCTATTGCTTCAGAAGACTTGAAATATTGTGCTTGAGTTGTACGAACTGCTTTTGATGCTTTTATTATGCTATTTTTATTTTTTATAATTTTTTAATCTAGACAGTGCCTGGTCCCCATTCACTTTTTATTTTATGAAAAGGAGCAGCATGAACATTCTTTACAACTTCTTTTTTTGTTCCATGCTAAAGTGTTTCAAGTTAAGATGTTTTCCGAGCTGAATTATTATTTTTTTATTTATTTATTTCATTATTTTTTGGTAGTCCATATGGACATATACTTTTATTTTCAGTTTTAGAACGTGGCAGTAAATTGAGTTAAAATAGAGTTAAATGTAAGGCCATAGCAAAAAACTTTCCACTTGCTATTTCTAATGCCAGGGTTATATAACACAAAATACAGTGCTATAAAAATATTAAAAATAATATACATAAAGAGAGAAAACATGTTCTATATTTAAAGGCTAAATGAAGTCAAACTTTTAAAAGAGTCCATAGATTTAGATTATTTTACTGTAATTCTGTAGATACATTAATTTGGATTCACTTTATAAGCATTCTGTTTATTTTACTGAAATATTATGGTCCAAGTCTTTGTGATTGTTGGTTCCCACAACCAGGCAGAAAGACTAGCCTATATACTGTCAACATCAATATCTTGAAAATGATCAGCTGTATATGTAACAGATCCGAAAATACAGAATTAAGATCAATGTGAAGATATAATCTAATAAAGACAATGTAATTTGGATTTATTTGCTATTTTCATTCAATTACATCTGCACATTGAAAAAAAGATAATTGTAAATTAAACCAAAAGCAAGGGTGCAACAACAACCATGATGCCACAAAAATTGGCCATGGAATTGCTGTTAAAACACAGTATACAGGTACATTTTTATTTATATAATAATGATAATAATAATAATTATTATTATTATTTTTTTTGGTGTTGTGTGTTATGGTTATGCCTGTGTGATGTTATTACTATACAGTACTGTGGGGAGATAATGTGAGGGATGAGAGCACTTAACATCCATTAACATCAGAGCAAACATGACAAAAACACACAGCCTCTTCACAGGCAGTTCAGTCAAATGCACATAAATTACAGCTCAGCTGAATAGCCACAAACACACATAAAGTGTAAATTATAGCTTCATGACTTTTTTCAACTTTCAGCTCTTTTAAGAGTTGTTTCTTATGTTGATGTGTGTCTTTTACGCAGCCTTTTTACTAAAGAATTGCACAGTGTAGGAAAAGAAAAGGATCTACAGGCCTCATAAGTAAATATGAGATCACTGATGACATCAAGAAGAGTAAAGATGATCACTCTACTGTCTGTAGTATGATGTAAAGACTGGCTAACAGCCTAAAAGACAGCAACAGACTCCGTGTTCAAACTGACCCACGTCTTACTGGTCAATAAACTGTAATTGAAAGATACATATCAATAGCACAATACAATTCTAAAATAAACCTAGGTCTTGTATAAATAACCCAGATTTTTAAAATCAATTGAATATCAGAAATATTATCAATAATTTTGTAACATTTAAATCACAAAATTTTCCAATTCATGGCTACTTAAAACTAATTACTTCTGCCATTATTATTTTTGCTATTACTACAAATATATGAGGGCACCCCCAAGTCTGCTGGTGTATGTTAGGACATTGTGAATTCTCCTTAACATTATAGTAATAGCATTTAGTTCCAGGCTTTGGTCAAGAAGCGTTTTGATATACAGTCCAGTGTATCAGTCAGCTTGTCTGTGTTTGCACATTGTATAAAGCCTATCAGTCTGTGCAAATTTTTAGTGACACTTTCTGTAGTTAATAATAATAAGAAAATCATAGGATGACCTAGGATGACTTGAGGGTGAGTAATTTATGGGCTAATTTTCATTTTTGGGTGAACTAACCCTTTAAAGTATACAGTTTAGTATACTAAAAGTACAATTGCAAGGTATTTTTATTAAGTACATAAGCGTGTGAATGTATTTGTACTATAGTGTCTTTTAAATACATTTTAGTATATTTATTTTCATTATAGGGTAATTCAGATACAAAACACCGCTTATATTTAAACTACTGTTCAAAAGTTTTGCTTTGGTAAAATTTTAGATGTTATTGAAAGAAGTCTCATCAAAGGTGCATTTATTTGATCAAAAATATAGTTAAAACAGTAATAGTGTAAAATGTATTAAATTTTTTACAATTTAAAATAACTGTTTTACTGTTTTATCATACTTCAAAATGTATTTTTCCAGTGATGGCAAAGCTAAATTTAGCAGCCATTACGCCAGTCTTCAGAGTCACATGACCATTCATAAAACATTATTATTTGCTGATTTGGTTTAGCATTTCTATTGAAAACTGTTGTGCTGCTTAGTAGTTTTATTACATTTCTGTTGTGATATTGATGAATAGAAGTTCAAAGGAACAAAATTTACATGAAATAGAAATATTTAGTAACATTGTGAATTTCTTTACTGTCACTTTTAATATATTCTTGCTAATTAAACAATTAATTTCTTTAGAAAAAATACACAAGTTGATTCTGCCTCATGTTTGTTTGGAACAGTATTCACTGGTGGAGATAAAATAAATGTGGTCTAAAATGTAACATATTAAATTCTTGTTTATTTATTATAAACATTCTCATAATTTTATATGGAGATTTTGGTCTTTTGGTATTTATTATTTATTTGAGCCCACTATAGTACATATAGACACTGAAAGACTGACAAATAGATTGAATCAATAAAATGGATATTAGAGTCAGATGCTGCTGCAGATGTTTTTTCTGTCTGATGAAGCACTAAGCTGGAAATGGTGGTCACACACAGATGGGTCTGAGATTAAAGGTAATAAGTCAGACACACATATACTCACTCATTGATTGTCTTTAGACTTGGACAGATGAGAGTCATCTATGGCTTTTGCATGGGTATAACATCCCTGAGGATTGAGTTACGCTCAAACACAAACTGATATGAAGTGGATCTGGACCTTGCTTTGCTTAATGGGACAAGCCATGCAAAATGACTAAAGCTCAACACAGCCACAAAAGCTCAAAGGTGTGTGTGTCTTCCTGTGTGGAACGGATCACACCAATTGAGTCTGACACAATCTTGGATTCATGATGGAAACTAGGTGTGTGTGTGTGTGTGTGTGTGTGTCAGCATTCTGTTTTGAGAGGAGGCGGTCAGTCACTGGAGATCTTATCCCACATGCAGTGGGGAGGAAATGGCGTGTGCTTTGTGTGTGTGTGTGTGTGTTGCTACCGTCTTGGCAAGTCATTGTTTTGCCATGTCACTGGCACAGCCCCTCCACAGCATCGGTGAGCTTATGAGTTATGATGGGATAAGATGCAGAGGAAAATTATTCTGACATATTTGTGAGTTTTTGCTCTGCAGTGAAAGCAGATTACATGCAGCTTAGCAGACACTTCTGGCCTTTTCATGATATTCTCAAAAACTCCAGAACTATATAAAAAAAAAACTGCAGTAGATGGCACTGCTTTGTGACTTCAATGTCTTATTTGACATGTAATGACACAATTTCAAAAGGTTTTGGCAAACAGACGCAAGATACAAAGCTAAAAGAGATCATATTGTACACTTTAAAAAGATTTCTTGAATAGTCATTTATAAATAGTCTTGTTAGCACAATAAATAGTCTTGTTAACACAATAAATAGTCAACACAATAAAAATAAAAGTCAAATGTCGTTTGAGCTGTTTAGTCTGTTGAGTCTAAATAACACATCTTCAATCAAAGAAAGTTCTCTGTCAAAAATTCATTAGCACATTCATTGATCACAAAAAAAGGAAAATAAAATAATAATAATAATAAAAGTTTTTTTTTCTTTGTATGTTCCAGCCAACAAAACATAATACTGAAAAAGATTGGTATTGTATTTAATTTGAAATCATTTTAATTTAAAAATTGCTTGTAAATTTCACAAATATTTCCTCACAATATGACCTGTTAAATGTTAAAGGCATTTACCATGTGTTTATCTTTAAACATTTTTCAATCTCCATGTATGTGTGTGTGTTAGGGTCTCTTGCTGCTGATGCTGAGGAGAGGCTGGTAGATTTTCTGCTTGGTCCTGAGCGCTACAACAAACTTATCCGGCCTGCGGTCAATAAGAGTCAGCAGGTCACTATTGGCATCAAAGTCTCTCTAGCACAGCTCATTAGTGTGGTAAGTGTTCCCTTTCAGTCGGTCCTTTTCGACATCACGTCGGTGACCGATGAATTGGGATATCGGTTTGATAGACCAATCTAATTTGAGTGTAAACTAAACGAGCCAATGCACATTGGCATGCAATTATTGTATCCAGCTGCCCCTGATCACAGTGTGAGTATAATAAGGCAGCAGGTGCGATGCATACTAGCTTTTTGCTTCGGAGCCGAGCGTTAGTATCATTCTGCTCAAACTGTGTCTAGCTGTGAACTACGAGTTCAGCACGCTCTCGGGAACTTTGTGTGTTGGCGAGACGGTACTTCAGCGGTGGTCGTTCCCAAGTCAAATGGGTTGCGCACTTCAGGCTGCACTACCCCCTGTCGTGTTGCACAATTCCCCTGTGCGCCTCAGCACTAAAAGAGCATTAACCTAAAGAACAAATTTCTCTAAAAGAGCTTCATGGGTGCATCTTTGTTAAGACGATGGATCGTCCTCATAAGGATGCCGTTTCACCCATGTGTTTCTAGGTGTGGTCGTTACCTGGCAACGGGTGATGGTCACGATCCCTGCCTCACATGTCTGGGCATCAAGCATGCTGAGGTGGCCTTCTTGGATGATTCAATGTGGGAAGATCTTGAAGCTGCGAACCAGCCTCCTCTACCTTCAGGGGGGCGGAGTCCCATTGCCGCTGCCACAATCGGGGGCACGTTCTGGTGGCCAACAGATGAGAACCACTTCCAGCAGTAGTGAGCCGCATCCGCAGCAGCCTCCAGCAAGTGGTGCTGTAGAGCTGGGCTTAGGCAGGCCCTGGCAGTGAGCAGAAGAGCAAGAAGCCCAGAGAGAGGTTGGAGGAGGGCCGGGTGGAGAATCTGGAAATCTCAACGGGAGAGCAGTTTTCTCTATCTCTGGGTCCCAGGAGTGCATGGAGAGTTGCGGACAGCTAAGCACCAGACCTCACTCATCCTCCTCCTTCACCAGATGGCAGCAGCGGGTGGTTTGAGAGCGCCAACAAAGGCCCTACTCATGCACCCTCTAAAGGATGCATAATTTCATGTGTCGACAGTTCTGCGCCACAGACCTTTTCTGCAGTTTGCGTTCGAAGGACGGGCATATCAGTACAAGGTCCAGCCCTTCGGGCTGTCCCTGTCTCCCTGTGTCTTAATGAAAGTCGCAGAGGCAGCTCCTGTTCCCCTCAGAGAACATGGTGTTCGCATCCTCAACTATCTGGATGATTGGCTTATACTAGCACAGTCTTGGGATCAGTTGTGCGAGCACAGGGACCTGGTGCGCCGGCACTTCAGCCTGTTGTGCCTTCGGGTCAACTGGGAAAAGAGCAAACTCTCCCCAAACAGAGGATCTCTTTTCTCGGTATGGAGCTGGATTCGGTCAAACGGACAGTGCCTCACAGAGGAACGTGCGCGGTCAGTTCTAGCCTGCTTGAATATGTTCAAGGGCAGGACAGCGGTACCACTGAAACTTTTCCAGAGGCTCCTGGGTCATATGGCGGCCGCAGCGGCACTTACACCGCTCAGACTGTTACATATGAGACCACTCCAGCACTGGCTTTATGGCCGAGTCCCGAGGTGGGCATGGAAGCCCGGCACTCACCAATTGCCTAGACAACTTACAAGCACTATCAGGGGTTTGGACGGGCCTGGAGCTGCATTGGCACATCAATTGCCTAGAGTTGTTAGCAGTGCGCCTTGCCTTGAACCATCTCAAAGGGTGCTTACAAGGCAAGCATGTGCTGGTCCGAACAGACAACACAGCGACCATTGCGTACATCAGCTAACAAGGTGGTCTGCGTTCCCGTCACATGTCGCAACTTGCCCGCCACCTCCTCCTTTGGAGTTGGAAGGTTCTGAGGTCACTTCGTGCTGTTCACATTCGGGGCCTGCTCAACCATACAGCCGATGAGCTGTCTCAAGCAATGCTCCCAGGAGAATGGCGACTCCATCCCCTGACGGTCCCGCTGATTTGGAGGTGTTTCGGAGCTGCTCAGGTTGACCTGTTTGCTTCTCCAGAGACCTCTCACTGCCAGTTATTCTACTCCCTAATCGAGGGAACACTCGGCACGGACACACTGGCTCACAGCTGGCCACGAGGCCTACGCAAATATGTGTTTCCCCCAGTGAGTCTTCTGGCACAGACAGTGTGCAAAGTCCGGGGGAGGACGAGTGGCGAGTCTTGCTAGTGGCACCGTATTGGCCCACTCGTGCTCCCGAAGAGGTTTAGTGCTCCTCGTGACAGCCCCTCCTTGGCCTATTCCTCTGAGGAAGGATCTACTAACTGACTGCCGTGTGGCACCCGCATCCAGACCTTTGGAAACTCCATGTCTGGTCCCTGGACGGGAGGTTCTAGGTGACCTACCCCAGGAGGTAGTGAACACCATCACTTCGGCGAGAGCAACGTCTATGAGATACGCTTACGCTTTAAAGTGGAAACTGTTCGTCCAGTGGTGTTCTTCTCGCAGAGAAGACCCCCGCTTGCTCCCGAAGAGGTTGCTGCTATTGCTGCGTACCATGACCCTGTGAATGGGAAGTCTTTAGGCCACCATCAAATTCCAGGTTGCTGCTATTGCTGCGTACCATGACCCTGTGAATGGGAAGTCTTTAGGTGAGCATGACCTTGTCATCAGGTTCCTTAGAGGGGCCAGGAGGTTAAATCCTTCACAGCCCCCCTCCATACACTCTTGGGACTTGACTCTAGTGCTAAAGTCACTGCAGCAGGGCCCATTCAACCCTTTGCATTCAGTTGAGCTAAAGTTTCTTTCATTGAAAACTCTGCTCCTGCTTGCACTGGCCTCCATCAAGAGGGTAGGGGACCTGCACGCATTCGCGGTCGACGA
The DNA here is from genome assembly GCF_018340385.1 of Cyprinus carpio. NCBI lineage: Eukaryota > Metazoa > Chordata > Actinopteri > Cypriniformes > Cyprinidae > Cyprinus > Cyprinus carpio. The sequence continues at coordinate 1,928,314 of NC_056597.1, read as the reverse complement.
TTCATGCTTAGAGTTTAGACCGGCTATGTGCCCAAGGTTCCCACTACACCCTTGGTGAACCTGCAAGTGCTGCCCTTGGAGGAGGCAGACCCAGCCCTGCCTTTGCTCTGTCCCGTCTGAGCATTGAGATGCTACGTAGACTGGACACAAAGCTTCAGGACCTCAGACCAGCTCTTTGTCTGTTAAGAGAAGGGGAATGCCATCTCTAAGCAGAGGATGGCCCACTGGATTGTAGATGCCATCACCCTGGCTTATCAGGCACAGGGTGTGCCCTGCCTGTTCAGGTTGCGAGCTCACTCAACTAGAAGTGTTGCATCCTCCTGGGCGCTGGCTCATGGTGCCTCGCTGACAGATATTTGTTGTGGGCTGGGCGACCCCTAACACATTCGCTAGATTCTATAGCCTTCATGCAGAGCCGGTATTCTCTTGTGTTCTCACCTCAAACGGGTAATGGCACCCAGAGGCCCTGGTTAGTTTCGGCCTGCTAAAACTGCTACAGAGTGTCCGTACTGTAGACACTTTTGAGATCCTCCATCACCCTCGGCAGCCGGACGTGGCGGAATGTCCGGCACTGGGCCTTCACGATGAATCCATGAGAACCATGAAAAGCAGGTTTCCATATTGAGACCTAAGCGGTATTCGTATGTGTATCCCCGCAGACTTCTGCCTTTACAAGAGGGTTACAATCACCTCCAATTTCTCCATATACACCTAAACGGATGCTATATGTGTATTTGCTCCCGAAAACTCCTTCGGGAAGGATGGGGCTTCCGCAGCGTCCCTGTTCCAGGTGGAATGAATGGGTACGTTTTCCCAGTGTTATCCAATCTCACCCAGTGAGGTAGTGCTTTGACAATGGTGAGTGAAACTACTTGTTCCGAGCCCGGTCTACACCAAAAAGGGGCACAGGTGGTTCGCACAGGGCACTGGAAGGGGCAGCACCCATGGTGCTTTTGTAGGGATCACCGACATGACGTTGAGAGTGACCGACTGAAAGGGAACGTCTCGGTCACGTATGGTAACCCTTGTACCCTGAAGGAGGGAACGAAGACATCACGTCCCATCACCACGGTTGCTGTACCACCGCTGAGCGGCTGGGTCACTGGTTTCGGCTCCTCAGCGAAAACCTGGTATGCATTGGATCTGCTGCCTTATTATACTCATGCTGTGATCAGCGGCAGCTGGATGCAATAATTGCATGCCATTGTGCATTGGCTCGTTTAGTTTACACTCAAAGTAGATTAGTCTATCAAATCAATATTCCAATTTGTCGGTCACTGACGTGACGTCTCCGTTCCCTCCTTCAGGGAACGAGGGTTACCATACGTAACCGAGACGTTTTTCATATACACGCACACCAAACTCAAAATATTAGAGCAGAGGAGGGCAACTCTGGCCCTCAAGACCTACTGTACTGTACTGAGTTTAGGTCCAACCCTAATCAAACACAACTACCTGTGATTTTCAAGTAATCATGAAGACTTGGTTAGATTTTACAGGCGTGTTCAAATATCATTGGAGCTAAACTCTATATTAGAGCATATAATTTATACAGAATGTGTGATTTATTCAAATAAATGTGTGATATCAGCATCAGAAATATACAGTATATGAGAGTCAAATATATTTAAATGTCCGCATCAAAAGAAATTTTACAAAAGTGATTTTATACACATAGAAAGCACATTAATTGCAAGTAAAGTGTCTACTTTTAAGGTTTCAAATAAGTCTTGGGAGAATAAAATGTCAAAATGTGGGTGAAATGATGTTCCATTTTCATTCAGTGTAACACTTACATTTATGTAAAATATTTACTTATTCTGACATGTATGTATTAACATATATAAAAGGAAAAGTGAGCATGCTAAATTTTATTTTCATTTTAAGTGAGTAAAAAAATCATGCTGACAAATGGCCAAAATGGAATGGTGGCAAATTGTAAAAATGTAAAATTACAGGTAAGCAGTATTTGAGTTAAAAATAATAAGTCTTTTAATATGCCATAAACGTATTCTTGTGTTAAATATTCCTGACAAGATTGTTACACTGAATGACATTTTAGTGGCTGTTTTCTGTAAATCATGTTAAAAATGTATGATATTTATTACATATGACAGAAATGTACGGAAAAAATAATTAAAGATGTAATCAAACAGACGATGAACACTATTAAAAGCAATTATTATATGATGCAATCAAACTTATAGCAAAATTTGGTTCTGTACTATATGTTGTTTCAAGGTTGGCATCATCTGAGGTCCTCTGAAGGGTTGGCATCATCTCTTCTCAGGTGTTCTGGATCCAGACTGAAGCTTGTGTAAATCCTATGACAAAAACAGAGAAACAAATAGAGACATAATTAGCGTAGCTGCTGTTCCAACCAAGTAAAATTAATTTGTTTAACCCAAGCTAAAGAATAATGATGCGCATTTGATCAGATATAATATGTCATTCATTACTGTTTAAAAGTTTGGGGTTAGTAAGTTTTTTGGTAAAACTTTATTTTAAGGTGTCCTTGTTACACATGTTATATGTAGTTATTATAATAACAAAAAATTATGCATAATTACATGCAAATAGCCCCAATCCAAACCCTAAACCTAACCCTAACCATATAGTAAGCACACTAATTAATATTACTCTGTATTGAAGTGTATAATTATACTGTAACAAGGACACCTTAAAATAAAGTGTAACCAGTTTTTTTTTATGTTTTTGAAAGAAGAGTCTTATGTTTAACAAGGTTGCATTTATTTGATTAGAAATAGTAATATTGTGAAATATTCACAATTTAAAATTTTACACAATTGCATTAGAGTTATGGTGCAGCAGTAACATACCCTTTACACATTAGAGACTTAAGGTACATTCACAATGACAGGTAAAATCACATTGACACTGTGTTCTAACCAGACGCAGTGCCACTGCGTGACAAGCGACAAAACAATTTGGTACTATTTTTGTCATGTTGGACTGGGTAGCCCCGCCCACTGCAGAATCTCATTTGTTCAAATCTGTGCTTCGCACAGCTGTATATTAAACAGCAAATATATTCAGACTGACTTTTATCTTCAGTAATAACAGAGACGCTGGAACCCTGTCATGTCATGTCTGGTTTGAGCACATTGTTAGTGCTCACACGGGTGATGCAGGTTTGAGTCTGGATTGTGTCATGTCCTGATCTCATCATATCCCTGTCACATTGGCCAATAATTTTCAGTTCCCTTTTCACTGTTACGTACAAAAACATGCAATGTTCTGTTCTTTTTACAGAATGAGAGGGAACAAATCATGACAACGAATGTGTGGCTGACTCAGGTAAGCTCACCTGCTATGCCTGTGCGCTCATCTGGATAGTGTTATAAAACACAGTCAAATGAGCTTTCCCACATGAGTGCACTCACAGCACATGGAAGATTTGAGTTCTAATTCAATTATAGTTCACTTTAAGGTCATTTCTAAAAGCCGAGTGAATGCATTTAGCTGTTCTGTTTTAAATGAGTTTGGTACAAATACATCGTCTGACCCAATTTAAACAGTTTTAATGACATCCTACTTTCTTTTTAGGAGTGGAATGACTACAGACTGGTGTGGGATCCGAATGAGTATGAGGGCATCAAAAAACTACGAATACCATCGCGGCACATCTGGCTTCCTGATATAGTACTCTATAACAAGTATGCCATAACTGTGACCAGTACATTTATACTAGTAGCACATATACTGTCTAGAAATCTATTCAAAAGTTTGAGATCAATAAGAGTTAAAATTTTTATTTTTACAGGCTCAGCAAAGCTGCATTTATTTAATAAAAATACAGTAAAACAGTAATATTGTGAAATATTATTACATTTTAAAATAGCTGTTTTCTATTTTAATATATTTTAAAAATGCAATTTATTCCTGTGATAGCAAATCTTAATTTTCAGCAGCCATTACTCCAGTCTTCAGTGTCACATGATCATTCTAACATGATGGTAACTTTTGATCAACTGAAGGTATTCTTGCTAAATAAAAACAATTTCTTTCCAAAAAATTACAAATTTTATTAAATAGTACTGAGCCTATTATTTTGAATGATAATATGAGCATAATATGATAATATGATTTAAGTAGTACTATTGGTTGAGTACCAACATTACATTGACCACACCACAAAAAAAAGAATTTTTATTTTAGCAATTTATTTGATTACCCCCCCCCCCATGTATATATATATATATATATATATATATATATATATATATTAAATATTTAGATATTATTTTCTTTACAGTGAAACACTTTAAAACACTTTGGTCACATTTTATTTTAAGAACCAATTATCTGTATTTACTAACTTCTATGACTTTTGCCTCAATAAACTCCTTATTTGCTCTTATTTGCTGCTTATTAATAGTTAGTAAGGTAGTTGTTAGGTTTAGGTATTGGGTTGGACTAAGGGATCTGAATATGATCATGCAGAACCTGTGCTTTATAAGTACTAATAAACAGCCAGAATGCTAGTAATAAGCATGTAGGCATTCAGTAAGCAACTAGTTAATGGTGAGAATGGATCCTTTAAATAAAGTGTTACCTATAGTTTTGCTGGAAAATGATTAAATATGATTTAGGCCACTGATATCCTGTATAGTATATATATATATATATATATATATATATATATATATCCTGTATATTGTTATAAAGTCTCTGATGCATATCATAGCGTCTGATTAATGAATGTTTGATTTGGAATAGCTCAGAGCAGTAGCTTTGGAAACAGTTATTATTAGCACACTTACATGTGTTAAGACTTCATTTTTGCAGCTTTTATCATTAAGCTCTATTACTGGTCTTATTAAGGCCAAAAGCTTTTGTAAACTTTTGGGATGTTTTGAGATTTTGATACACAGTCAGTGTAGTGACAAACTCAATACAACAAGCAAGCTGTCACTGTTCCAAGAGACTGACTAATTATGCTAGAAAGTTGCCAAAAGCAAGAGCAGTCTCCTCCCTTGTTGCTGTTCTTTCAGGTCGTTCATGTCTACACTCTTGACAAAGCTCAGAAGAATGAAGAAAAAAATAAGATGAGTGACAAGCAAGAATGTTTAAACTGTTTGATCTAGGTCAGATGTGTGTGCCTAGTGGAAGCAATGTGTGTTATATAATCCCCAGTTTAGTTGATAAAAATGGAGGATGCACTTGTGCATGTTCATTGCTTAAATGGATAAATTGGGTGGGATGAGACTTTAATTTGCTTAAGAGGCATTTCCTCATGTAAAGAGACACTGGTGCATGTAATCCTTTGCTAAAATAAGCATTGAGTTTCTATGCTAATTTTAATTGAAAAGCTGTACACTAATAATTTTTCAAGGGCACAAAGGGAGAGAGATCCTGGATTAAAGATCTGTTAATTAATGCATACTAATCAGCAACTGAATGTGATGAGGAGGCGTTCTCAACATCTCATATAGATGGGTTTTTCAAACTGGGGGCCACGAGGAAGTGTATTGGAGAATTTGAAAGAAAAGATTTTTACAAAATGCTTAGAACAATCAAGGTTAACTTATATTATATACTTGTGATGCATGCAATGCATCATTATTACATTATTACTGCATGCAACATTACTCTTATAAAAATAGTTTTCAAATAGTGTAATAGTTTAATACTAATTAAGATATTAATTTTCATATAAATTAAAAAACATTTATCAAAATATAATTTTTTTTGGAAAACATTTATTTACATAAAAAAGGTATTTATAAATAATAAAAAAATGTTTTTAGCAATGCTGTGCTAACAAATTGTTTGAACATCCCTGTTCCAATGCCTGCATGTTGCTATTGTAACTCACTTTATACTCTTTAGCAATATACAGAATACATTTCATTGATATTTACAATGTATATTTTCTTGTCTTACAGTGCAGATGGTGTGTATGAAGTATCATTTTACTGCAATGCAGTTGTCTCCAACACTGGTGATATTTTCTGGCTCCCTCCTGCCATCTACAAGAGCGCCTGTGCTATTGAAGTCCGTAACTTCCCCTTCGATCAACAGAACTGCACGCTTAAATTTCGTTCTTGGACCTATGATCGCACAGAACTCGATCTTGTCTTGACGTCCGATTTTGCCAGTCGTGATGATTACACCCCAAGCGGTGAATGGGATATTGTGTCACTCCCTGGCAGAAAAAACGAAGACCCCAATGACCTCACGTATCTGGATGTCACGTACGACTTTGTGATCAAGCGCAAACCTCTCTTCTACACGATTAACCTCATCATTCCATGCGTCCTCATCACTTCTCTTGCAATTCTGGTTTTCTACCTTCCTTCAGACTGTGGAGAGAAGATGACACTTTGTATATCAGTTCTTCTGGCTCTAACTGTGTTTCTGCTCCTGATATCGAAGATCGTCCCGCCGACATCCCTGGCTGTTCCATTAATAGGGAAGTATTTGATGTTTACGATGGTGCTGGTCACATTTTCTATCGTGACGAGTGTGTGTGTGCTCAATGTTCACCACCGTTCTCCATCGACACACCGCATGCCCGAGTGGGTCAAGCGTGTGTTCCTGCATAAGCTTCCTATTTTCCTTCTGATGCGACGGCCCGGAAGGTCTAATGTACGGGAAAGGTTTCGACGGAAGCATCAGCGGAAATCATTCTCATCTGAAGCTAAGGGCATAAAGTTGGAAGGAGACTCATTCTTCTTAAGTGATGACCCTGGGCGTGTGTGTGGGGCCTGGAGGGTCGGTGACCTTCCTGAGGGTTCAGAGTTCAGGCAGAGAGTGAAAGTCAGGCATGACCCAGATGTGGATGAGGCCATAGAGGGTGTGAGGTTCATTGCTGAACATATGAAGATTGAGGATGATGATGAAGGGGTGAGAAGTATTTTTATGTTTTATTGATTAATTGATTAGTTGAGTTTTAGTAGATGAGTTTAATCAGTTTGAGATTTCAAAGTGAATCACTCTTAAGAACCAGTCTTTTTGGTGAGTCAAAAACATACTGAACAAAAAGTTTAGTCTGATTCTTGATCGAATGACTCTTATGAGCAGATTCTTTTTAGTGAATTAAAAAACATGAGCGCAACCTGTGTAGTTAGATTCTTGAATGAATGACTCTGAGCAGATTCTTCTTAGTGAATGCATTAACATTCAGGACTACCAGTATAGCCTGATTCCCAAACAAATGACTCAAAAGAGTCAGTCTTCATTAGTGAATCAAACACATAGAGATTGCACCTAACTATAAGATTACAATTTGTGTGTGTGTGTTTTGTCAGTACAATTATATAAAAATGAATGAATAGTAATGAATTAAATGTTTGTTTATTGTTTCAAATTATTAAGTTGCATTTATGCTGTCTCTTAAAAATGAAAAGTCATTAAAAATGGAAATAAATATAGTTTATAAATATTAATCGAAACTGAACTGATCAAATATTTCATTAATTAAACTGAATTCGTTTTTTTTTATATTTATTCATTTTAAATATTAAAAGATTCATTAATGGAACTGTTTGGAAGCTGGTTAATTCTTTACAATTCCCATGACCTGAAAAACTAAGTCTGAAATATAAAGTAAAATTGCAGTGCTGAATTGTATTAGTGAAAATACCCGGCAGGCATGAAAACACTGTGCTAAAGCCCATGACTCTGCATATATGTTGTAGTAATGAATATTTTTTGCTTGCATGTGCCATGCAGATCATTGAGGACTGGAAGTATGTAGCCATGGTGATTGACCGGCTCTTCCTCTGGATTTTTATCCTGGTGTGTGTCGTCGGCACACTCGGACTCTTTGTTCAGCCTCTCTTTCAGAGCTACAACACCCCCGTGGCAGAAGAAGTGTGAGTCACATATTTCTTTCTCTTCTCCTTCTCTTTAATTCATGATAGAGGAGTGTTTGGAGGCAAGTGCCTTCCGGATTTTTGTAAACTTTTTATGAATTTAACAATAGCGTCACCTCCAATGTGGAAAAGTTTACTGACGTTAACTGATGCATCTGGTTCTCTCTGTCCCTCCCTGCCTTTTCCCATAATATTTTTTCTCTTTCCTGTGTCTTCCTTTTGCAGGTATGGGGATTTCTAAAATATCTGCTGAGTGATCCTGTGACTTTTGGACGAACTTGTTGACCGAGCTTTGACATATCACAAACACATATCCACATTAACCTTCCGCAGAACAGAACCATTGTGGGAATTCACTAAACAGTTTGCATTAGTCTATGGTATTTTAGCACAAACATGTGAATCTTATTCGCAACCCAGTTTAAGCAGGCACAAAAATTTTGTATTTAAATTCATCATTTTCAGCACAAAATCTGTCTTTCTATGCAAATTAGGCTTCTTATATGTGTATTCAAAAAATGAATGCTGTGTGCCTATAGTACAATTTATGTTGCATTATTATTGCCCATGGAAAGCAGGCTGTAAACACAATTTTATGTAAAACTGATATTTGCTTACATTTTCTATTGATCATGCTTGCAGTAAATTATCAAATGATGATTAATTGGAGTAGAGCATTATAATCAGCCATAAAATCAGCCGTAACCTGATTTGCATAATTCTTTTAGATGCAGACAAACACATCAGCTGGTTCAGATGCTTCTTAGTGAATTCCACCTGTGTCACATGACAAACACTCTCAAAGCTATAAACCAATGATCCTGTTTCTTTAAGATTTTTTCATTTAAACAATAATAGCAATATATGACAGCTATCAGTGCCATTTAGTCATCATCTTTGCAGCCAAATCATTGTATAACTATATTTATATAGCTTATGTAGTGTTCACTTTTATTTTTTTATTTTGTAAGGCACACATTCACTTCTTTCAAAGTAGGTTTACAGGGTTTCAAGAGCAGATGATTATTGAAGACCTTGATGCAAGGACTGATTTTATAAGACATTTCTTTCTCCTCGCACACAAATGCATTGACAGACAAACTGTAGTTCACACAGTATTGCTTGATATGAACGTTTGATTAATGGCTGTGAGTGGTTTTCCTGAACTGAATCACATTTTAATTGCCTTAAAAGAAAGTTTCATACAGTGATTGAAAAGCACTTCACCACCACAACAAAATGATCAATATACTTTTCAAAATAAGAATTGTAATTATAAAAATAATACAATAAATCTTTTTTCCTTTCCTTTTCATGTGAAAGCAGTTTCTACATTTTCTGTTCCTTTCTTTTAAAGCACATTTAATTTTTATGCCCCATCTTTGAGTCTAGAGTGTCCATTTACAGGGTGCACAATTGCACAATCCCTAGAAGACAACCCTGCATTGTGGATATATGGTTTATATATTATATGACACTGTGGTGCATATCTGCTTGAATATGTCTATATGCCCATGTCCCCAGGTACCAAAACGAGGACAAACTTTTACCCTTTTAACTGATTCAGTAAAATGCAGGCGCTGGGTAAAGTAAAGAGTGTAGATGCCTTCGCTAATCTTTCTTCCAACATTAGCATGGAAGATATTCCATTGCCATGGAAACCACTAAGACATGGGTGTGTGTCCATTGTAAAGTGGCCTTCCCCATGTCATTCATATTCAATGTAAAAGGATTAATCTTTCAAGTGGTAACACTCAAAACTAGATCTTTGTCATTTATTCTTAAAAAATAAAACATTTTCCTTTTAAAACTGCAAGGCCTGACAAATGACTGAAAAATCAATGAGATCTTTCTTTTATAGCAGTGTAATAGACTACTTACATAAAATGCATATAAATATATTTATTTATTTCCCATTATTTCCCAGTAATGTCTTAGCAAGGTGATATTAAAATGCTTTTTTTAAATGAAACTCTAGTTTTAATAAAGAGGGGCAAAACATATAATGCAATGCAATACAGTAATGACTGAGAGATGTACAAATGAACATTCCTCAAAAGACTCATGTGTCATGTTTGATACATTTTAAATATATATATAAAAAAAATGATATATGGATAATCATGTAAACCTTTCTTCAGTCCTTTCTCCAGTCCTCTCAAGTGCTCATCTTAAAATATTACTAATAATCCAAAGTTATTCTTACTTTTTTCTTTTCTTACAAATCATTAAAGATTTTTTTAAAAAAAAAGAAAAAAAAGACATGCATACCACAACCTAAAGGGAGAAGCTTTCAGAATTATACTTTTACTTGCTAAAAAAATATACACCATCAATCACAACAGAAGGCATGTAGTAGTTTGCTATCATATTGATAATTTAGAAGGCTTTAGAATTTTGCATATAAAATATGATACAGGAGGCTTTATAAAGTTAAAGCACATAGAATATAAATGGAATATGGAATTTTTTCAAGGTCTGTCTTCCAGGAATAATTGGTGTTCTTACCGAAATGCACCTACAAATGGCGGTTGCTGAGCCACTCAGTGGACTCTGAGTAGTGATGCTATCTGGAGTGTAGCCATTGTTAGTGAAAACTGTTTTGCCTTGCTAGGAAAATGCCTAAATGTATTTCTAATGATCCTTGAATTTGCGAGAATGCAATACTGGGATCCCTGCCATGAGGCACCATGCAAGACAAATGAACCATCTTAGTGAAAATTGGCACCAGCATTTGACCCAATAAAACAGAGGCCAAAATTGGACTGTAATGCATCAAAGCTGTCCTCACCTTCAGTTTAACATTTTTTTCCCTATAAATTGAAACTATTCTCTTCTTTTGTCACCCTTGAAACATTCTAAGTGTGTGTGTGTGTGCTTTTTTTTTTTTTTTTTTTTTTTATGTAAATTAATTAGTCTGTGTGTGTGTGTGTGTGCGTGTGTGTGTGTGTGTGTGAATGACATTCAATACTTCAGTATTTCATAAATTAATTAGTCTTCTTTAGAATCATGCTTCCATGGTCACAGATCTTTTTCCATCTGTAGAATCCTCAAAGTATTCCTCTCTGGTATGTAAATGAGCATGAGTAAGCCTGTCTGCACATGTCTTTTCATTACTCATTTCACTGCGAGTCATTAAATGAGCACATAAAACATATAAGACCTAATCGAATGTCCTCTTCTCAACAAATTACACCCACTTCTCAGAGTGGACATAAAACATTACTGATGTGTTGTTTAAATCTCTGTCAGGTTTACATAACATCTAGAGAAGTGTCACAAGAAGCTGTTTTGTGGTAAATACGCACTTAAGCGGATCTTAACTTGACTGACTAAAAATTATTTAAAATGAGACAATTAGAGCTATATGAGAATATTGTGGCTGTAAAGTAAGAGGAATGAATGAAAATCCATGAAATATGTTATTTGTCGAGAGCTGAAAGACCATATTTTGTATTGCCTGTCGGGTCAATTTATATATTTATTTTTTTATTTGCACATATATTTTCAGCTGCCCATAGTGATGATGTCAGGGGTGGGGGGGAAGATTTAACATGGTGGAAACTTCATTGCCTCAGCAGAGACAGCCGCTGTTGTCTGCAATGCTGCTGATCAGCAGAAATACCCCTCCACTGCTTATGGCGTGCTGAGATATTGACGTCTCTCATATTTACTGTCAGATTCTCACATATGCACTAGTGCATTCTGAAATGTGGAGAAAGGAAGGACTGCGTTTGTTGGTTTCAGTGTATATCTTTAATACAATAATATTGTATAAATGGCAATTATAAAATAGTAATAATAATAGTAGTAGTAATAATAATAATAATAATAATAATAATGATGATGCTCAAATAGTGTGTTTATTATCTAAACAGAAAGACTAGAAGTGTGTGTGTTGGTGATATGGCCTTTAAACAAGGTCCATATTTTTTTGAAAAAAAAAAAAAACTATAATTTTTTGCTGAATTTATATGCACAATTAGACTTTAAGAAAAAGAAGAAATAGTTTGACTTGACCTTTTTTTCAAAATATGTTTGAAAATTTGTCAATTTAGAAAATGTTTTTATTACAGGATAAAATTCATTTTTATGGAATACTTTCACTAAGTTTATAAAAGTTCACAAAGCCTCCAGAGCTCTTCAGATTATTCCAGAATGTTTGCTTTGGTTGAGCATGGCATTTCTGGGCTTGTTTTGCCAGAATGATCAGTGCAAACTGCTTGGCCCTTTGGCCAAACCAGTCTTCTGCACATTTGTCAGACGACTCTTTGCCTGTTGTTTTGTTCTGATTTTACAGCTGTTATACTGCCCATCTTAAATGTTGAGGGAGAGAGAGGATGAGAAAGAAGGAAAAAATTAAGAAAGCATGTGACAATGAAAACTATAAATACCATTAGAAAGGGGTAATGTGAGGAGCCTATACAACACACACACACACACACACACACACACACACACACACACACACACACACTGAGAGAGAGAAAGAGACACACACACACATACAAACATAATTTCATTAGCTTGTGAGCCTCTCCCAGATATCTCTCATAAAATATTGTCTTAAGGTCACATGTCCCCAGAGGCTTATGGAGAGACTAGCTGTGCTTGCGTTTGATCACTCTTGCTGCCACTGAAGATTAAAAATAACAGAAAGTAGTGACTTTAAAAGGATACTCCATCCCAAAATGAAAATTTATTCAAAATACAACAACCCACTAAAACTTACAAACCAGTAAAAAATTCCATAGAATTCAAAAAACAACATAATACAGAATATATTAAAACAGGGAGGCTTGAGACTCTCCCATAGACTGCAAAATAAATAATACTGTCAAGGTCCAGGAAAGTATGAAAAGCATCGTCAGCTATGCTGATTTGGAGAGACACAGAGGAGAGCATTTGTTGAATAAAGTCATTATTTTTGTTTTATTCGTGAACAAAAAGTATTCTCGTAGCTTCATAACATTACGGTTGAATCACTGATGGCAGATGGACTATTCTGACAATGCTCTTCATACTTTCCTTGGACCTTGACACTGTTATTTATTTGGCAGTCTATGGGACAGTCTCAAGCCTCCCTGTTTTCATCCGAAATATCTTAAATTGTTTTCCCGAAGACAAACAAAGCTTTTACGGGTTTAGAACGACATGGGGGTTGTTAGGACTCTATACTCACAAGGTCAAATTTGCAGGAGTAACCCTTTGACTGCTAACACTAACCACACACAGCTGTCATTTCAAAACAAGCATAAGGACTCCTTAGCACTCTGTTAGGACTCTATACTCACAAGGTCAAATTTGCAGGCATGCTTTGATTGGATAATTGCTGCCATTTTGCTGCATTTCTGCTTGATTAAAAAACATTTTGATTCAGGAAGAATCATTCAATCAAATTCAAAATGAATCCTGTCTCCATTTAAATGTCATGACTCATGTGGGTGTATCCTGTGACTTATCAAAAAACAATGTTCAACAGTGGACACGCTTGCATCATTTATGTAATTTCTACCAGTGTCATTTTCACCGCATCTCAAATAATGTGTTGTGTTTGGAGACCTGTTATGCCCTTTTTACAATATAGAATATAAATCTCAGGTGTCCCCAGAATGTGTCTGTGAAGTTTCAGCTCAAAATACCCCACAGATCATTTATAATATCATTTTTAAAAAATATAAACAGAAACAGGCTGTTTTCGTGCATGTATCTTTAAATGCAAATGAGCTGCTGCCCCCACCCTGTTTTTCCAGAATAGGGATAAAGGGTTCCTTTACAGCTCATTACTCAGATACTCTGAGAAAAAAAAAAAAACATCTGTTTGGTTTTGATTATTATGTCTATTGCACAGAAATCATGCGTTTTAAACCATGTAAGTTTAAACTTCTGATTTACGGTTTCTGAGCGCACACATCTGGAGCACGCACACAGAAAGCGGCTGTCACATGGCATGTGAGTACTAAAATAAGTTATTTTTATGTCTTATTACGCTTAAACTGTCAAATACACACAAGTTTATGTTAAAAACACTCATGAGTTACAAAAACAGTTATATTTGTGAAGGTAAACAGCTGGGAATGAAATTACATGTTTATATTAGATCTGTGTGGCAGCAGAGTAATATACAGTAAATATATCAATAAATCCACTGCTCTCCCGTCTCCTCTGAGGCTGAGACTCCAAATAGTGTTCTATGATTGTCAATGCAGCCAAAGACAGAACAGTTAGGATGCTTTGCTCTAACTTTCACCATGGTGTTAGAACTGTTACGTTATTGGTGGAAACTTGCAGTTTAAGGGGCGGTCATAATAAGATCCCCTTTCTACGTCACTTTTCACAAGTAATTTTTTCACAAGCTTCCAGATAAAGGCTTACCAAAAAAAAAAAAAAAAAAAAAACTGGGTTGTCCCTTTTCATGTTTTCTGGGTTGGTAAATGTACCAGGGACCTGTTTATAGCACCTAAACCTTAAATATCCTTCTGTTATGGAAATGACATTTTAAACATTCTTTCAACTCCACTTTTCTTGCTTAAGCTAATTTCATAGCAAGAATATTCCTTGCTATAAATACACAGAAATGTATATATCATAAATGACAATTGTCACACCTTTTGCATTATTTGACAAAATTACATCCATCCATCTATTTTCCACCACTAAACCTGGGACCGGGTCATGGTGGCAGCAGGCTAAGTAAGAAGACCAATATGTAATTTTCCCTGGCCAATTCCTATATATAATATATAATGATTCCCCCAGAGTTCTCTTTCTTCCCCGGGGCGTCTTCCCAGTTGGACCAACCACCAGAAGGCATCCAGGAGGCATCCTTACCAGATACCCGAACCACCTAAACTGGCTTATTTCAATGCAGAGGAACAGAGGCTCTACTCCGAATCTGGGTCTCTCCTGAATGTCCAAGCTTTGTGCCCTGTTCCTCAGTTTTAGCTCAGAGACCCTGAGGAAAAAAACTAATTTCAGCTGCTCATACCGGTGATCTCATTCTCTCGGTCATTGCCCAAAACTCATGACCACTGGTGAGGGTTGGAACAAATCTACTAGTAAATCACCACGACTGCCCAGCACAATGACCACATTACTGCTGCTCCACTGCTTACATGCTCCAGCCTACCCTCACTTGTTAACAAGGTCCTGAGGTACTTGAACTCCTCTACTTGGGGAAGCAACTCAGTCCCTACCTGGAGAGGGTAATCCACCCTTTTCCAGTTGAGAATCATGGCCTCAAATTTGGATGTGCTGACCCTCATTCTTGCCACTTCACACTCGCTGCAAACCAGCCAAGTAATATTTTAAATATATGTAATATATTTGCCATGAATTATCATATTGTAAGATTACAAGTCAGTGTCTGAGCCAAGGATAAAACAACAAAATCTATACAAAACATATCTGAAAAGAACAGTAGCAAAAATATGTTGAGCACATAGAAAATTCTAAGACAGTTTTGCAATCTTCAGAAAAAGAAAGGAAAACGAATCTGTTTGTTTTAATAAAAATTGTCTGAAGTTTAAAAAAAAACTAAATATTTTGTACAACTAGCATAAGCTCTCTTTCACCTTTAAAGGGATAGTTTACCCCCAAAATGAAAATTCTGTCATCATTTACTTACCCTCATGGAACTCCTTGTATGACTTTCTTTCTTCTGCAGAACGCAAAAGAAGATATTTTGAAGAATCTTACTGACCAAACAGTTTTGGTTATCATTGATGTCCATTGTATGGACAAAAACATTTAGACAGTTCTCAAAATATCTTCTATGTTCTACTGAATAATATCAGTCATACAGGTTAGAATGACATGAGGAAACAAATAAATAAATTACATTTCATCTTTAAGCGAATCATTCAATAAAAACTAAACATAAAAAAAAATAACAAAGACTTAATTCATACATAATATAAAATATAATAAAAAAAAAAAAAAAAAAAAAAATTTGTGTGACTTCCATGCAAGCCACTACCAGTTCAAAATGTCTTTACAGGCTATTTCACTGTCTATAAAACTTTTATGGCGATTTGGTTCTCTCCAGTTGCCCATGGCAAGAAAAAAAAAGGGAACAGAAAGTGGAAATCCACTTCACACTCTGAGCTTCCTGTAAGCTGGTTAAAGAATAGCAATACTTGAGGCAACAGACTCCGAGTCTCACTCTATTATGTAGCTGCAAGATTGCATTTGTCTTTGCATGTCTTAGTATGTGTGTTTGTAGTGTAATGTTGTTCTCCACTGACTAAAGAGATTTGTTATTCAGAAATAGTTCTGGTCTTTAGGTCTTAATGTGGTGACTGGTCAAAAAATTTTAGTGCCTGTGAGAAATTCTAAATTATGGGATTTGAAGACAGACTTTTTTCTAACAAACACAATGGACCAGGTGAGTTTTCTTATTACCAATGCTAAATGATGTTAACAATGTTTATGGCTTACCTGGAACACAGTTAACTGAAAATTACAGGATTACTTTGAAGTTGACAAAACCAGTCCAATCAGGCTTTGTTGGTACCATGATGTCAACTTTCTCTGTCAACTCAGGGTTTGATCCTGAGTTCATGAATAACTATGGAGCATGTGCTCATGACATGATATTCATTTC
Source organism: Cyprinus carpio (assembly GCF_018340385.1). Taxonomy (NCBI): domain Eukaryota; kingdom Metazoa; phylum Chordata; class Actinopteri; order Cypriniformes; family Cyprinidae; genus Cyprinus; species Cyprinus carpio. The sequence continues at coordinate 1,911,868 of NC_056597.1, read as the reverse complement.
CTGAAAATGTACTCACTCTCTGGCCATTCAAGATGTAGATAAGTTTCTTCATCTGAAAGATTTGGATACATTTAGCATTACATTTAATCACTTGCTCACCAATGGAGTGGTTCACTGCAAAGGATCCACTGGTGAGCAAGTCATATGATGTGGAATGTTTAGATAATTTGAGAGTCACACCTGTTATTAAAAATGCCTTTCAATTCCAAACATTGACACTGTGAATGTTGCCTAAAGCAAACAGGACAATATCAGTAAGTAACTGGTATCAGTGTCATTCAAAAGATCATTGTATTTACCAAGATCTTGACAGGAGCAGCTGGATTTGTGGGTCTGTCTGAGGCTGTGACGATGGTCTCTGCTTTTTCCGGTTTTCTACCCAACACCAGGCAAGCAGTGCACCCATAATGGATGATCGTGATTCCAGATATTCCTGCTGTACTAGCAAAGAATAAAAACACTCAGGTATAATAATCTAGGTATTTGTGAGGTGAATAATTTACAAAGCCATAAAAGTCCTTTTGGGGAATGCAGCTTTATTTTTCTATTTTTAATATGCACTAGAAGATGGCAGTCCTGTTTCAAAGAGAGAAGAAGCTTTTAAAAGAGTGTTTGGGACACGGAAGGGCGGGTGGAGAGACAGGAATAGCAGTCACACAGATTTAAAAGAGAAGGACAGCGAGAGACGAGAAAAGAGTGAGACATTAATGGCTTTGTGACTCACTACGTCATGCTTTTAGGAAGCAATGAATTAAAGATGCAGAAAATAGGAAAGGAGGAAAGAAAAAAAAATCATGGTGAGATTCTAGTTCCACTGCTGATTTATGATGCACACATCATCCATGACCTATTCACTCTGTCCACCTCTGAATCCTAATGGCAAAGGATGAAAATCACTCAATCCTAAATAACACATTATTTATACATATAGTAGACCAACTCCTTAAACTCCAGTGTTAATATAGTAATATTTATGTACCATTATACTATTTATTAATATTTTTAAGCTTTTTGATTTATTTATTTTTTTATTTTTTTTAAATTTTAGTTTACAATTCAGTCATTTTTTGTGTCCTTTTGTCATGTTTATTATCATTATTACTATTTTAGTATTTCTTTTTAGATGTAATTTCATTTTATTTAAATTTTAGTCATTTTATTACTTAATCCCATATTATTAGTTAGTTGCTAAGGCAACATTTCCAATTTCCATTTTTTAAGTTTAGGTTTGTAATTTAATTATTTAAATTTAATTTTCATTTTATTTAATCTTATTTTAATTAATGAATTTTTTTTTTATAGTTTTACTTTCACTTTTACAGTTCACCCAATATTGAAAATTCTGACATCATTTACTCACCCTTTGTTCCAAACCTAACTTTAATTCTTTTTCAGAACTCAAAATACATTATTTAAATAATAATAATAATAACTGGTAACTAAACTCGGTTGCCAGTGATTTTCATAGTAATATTATTTTTTTGTCCATAATGCATATTAATGGGGACCATTTGGTTACCATCTTGTTTAGAGGTTACAAGTTTGGAATGACATGAAGGTGAGTAAATGATGACAGAATTTTAATTTTGAATGGACTATCTCTTTGACAAAAACAACACTGTGCCCACACTTTTTCCTCCATTAGTTGTGTCCTACTGTAGCCAAAAAGAAATATGGGACATGATTATTTTTTTTAATGCTTTAAACACTACAGACATCCTGATAAACTATGTAGTACTTTTGCATAATAAAATTAGATTTGAGCTGTCATTATTTTGAAGGAGCTGAAGTGCTCCTGGAGGGTGTCATATTCTGACCCCCCCCCCCACCCCATTTCCAGGCACCACTCACTTTATTGTCTAATTAAAGGCGAAGAGCTGAAAATATAAATATAAAAAGTATCAATAGTACCCCAAGGTATTAGCCAGTTTACATTAACAAACACATAAATATTCCTTAAAAAAAGGAAAGCTTCATGGACACTGCTTTGATCACAAATCAATGTTTAGCACCATGGACAGCGACAGCACCATAGCCATAAATTGGTCTAACTCTCCCAAAATATAGACAAAATATTGACCATCTTGCATGCATACACACAGTGATTCCTTAGCAACACACACATTTTCTCTCATACAGTTTTTCCCCATTTCAAAACCATGGACAGGGATTTTTATGCTGTTGTATTGCTAACTACTGTATCTAAATTATTGTGTTATGTTACTACCGCAGATTACTAAACAACAAAGGATTGAATTAAGTAACATGCATGTATTTACAAAAGATTTTGTAAATATTTACGACTGTTTATAGTAATGGGGATGGGGAATATATAAAAGACTGTGTAATTACATAAAATTATGTACAGTTTCAGTTTACTAGTCATATCCATCTTTATATTCTGCTGAAATAATTACTTGAACTAAATTTGAACTGATTTGTTTAACTGAAATGAAAATAAGTGTGTGAGGGAAAAGACAAAAGCTCCTGATTGAACTAACAATTGTGTAAAGACTGATACAGGCCTCCAAATTGCTGCACCTGCTCCCTCTAGTGTACACACACTCAGAGAGAGAGAGAGAGTGAGAGAGAGAGAGAGAAAGAGAGAGAGAGAGAGCTACCAAATGAAGACAAACTGTTCCCCTACTGCACACAAATTGAGTTAGAAACAGAATTACACTTTTTAACCTTGCACCCAAACTATACACAAATTAGGAACATCTTTTTCCAATAAAGAATTTCAATGAAAATTCAACACAAACAAACCCCCAACACTTGTGAAACACCGTATTGTCAAGATAATCAAAGCCAAACGAAAAGGGGTGGGACATCCTATAAATAAATACCTTTATTCTATGTGTACATTATTATAATATTACTGTTATATTATATTATAATTATTAATGTTTAGCCATTTAGATCCTGTTATTAATCTAATTAAAGGAATATTGAAATTAAAATTTAAAAAAAATTTAGAATGAAATTAAAACTGCAAAAGATTGAAAGTAGATGTTAGGTAAAAAATGTTAGTTTGTAAATGTAAATGTAGTTTGAATGCACTGTAAGTTGCTTTAGACAAAACGTCTGCTAAATGCATAAATGTAGAATAACAAGAACCAGAGTATGAAATTATTATGTTTTAATGATGGATTTGTTTCTTACAAAACACATATTTCTTGCTTCACGAAATGTTGATGGACTGGAGTCATGTGGATTATTTGTGGATTATTGTGATGTTTTTTCAGATGTGTGAACTCTCATTCTGGTGGCACCCATTCACTGCAAGGGATCCATTGGTGAGGAAGTGATGTAAAGCTAAATTTCTACAAATCTGTTTCAGTTAAACAAACACACTCATCTACATCTTGGATTGCCTGAGGGTGATTTCTATTAGCACTTTGATGGATGAATTGAACATTATATTTCTGTGTGTCCTGTTATAATGCAAAGATTTAATTGTAAGGTCAAATCTCTCTCTCTCTCTGTCTATTTTTTCTTTCTTTGTGTAAGCATTTGCACATGGATGGTTTTACAGTCTCTTTGCTTTGTGCACATGTACTGAAACATCAAAATGTTTCTCTCCCATTATCATCACAGCACACATACACATATAAACACAGCTGTTTGATGGTAAAACAATAGCAACAGCTGCTGAGCTATGTGTGTCCTTCTGGCCTATACATTTGTGTTTAAGGTTTAAATGTTAAATATGGATTTACACAAATGAAAGACCTTCATTTTTAACTCCTGTGATGTCTTTGTGTTTGCTCTGTATTATTAAATTGAGGTTTAAACTATATTTTCCTAAACACTGTTTGATGATGTCAAAGGCAAGGCTTTTATAATGGGAAGCTAAATTTAATCAATATTCCTGAGGCTTTTCCAGAAGCACTTTGTTAGTCACCTGCTGTAACCCGGAACCCTTTATCGACTGCTCTGCTTTTAAAACTTTACAAAAAAAACTTTATGTAGCCTACCTCAGAAAGCCTCTTCAATGTGCAATTAAGCGAAGATAAACCTCCTTCATAGAGGTCACATTTCTGTCTGATTTTCTGTGATACCTATGGTGATATGAGAGTTTTATTGTGATAAAGGTACAAAGGGAAGAGAATGTGTTTTAAAGAAATAGTAAGTAATTCCGTTGACATTTTAAATTACTGTGTATTTGTTAAAGTGATAATTCCAACAACAGAGTATGTATAACAATCGTTAAATGGAAAAACTTGTTGTTGCGTCACAAACAGCTGAAATAAGTATTTTAGATGACCATTTTATGAAGTAAACATATGTAAAAAGATAGTCCCCCCAAAAATGAAAATGCTGTCATCATTTACTTAGTTCATACTCATCCTGTATGGCTTACTTTCTCCTGTGAAAAGCAGAAGAAGATATGGTTCATTTAACATCGACTTTCTATTTAATTAATAAATTAGTTTATTTATTTTGACCATACAGTCAAAATCAAAGGTAACTGAAATGGTTTGATTAGCAAAAAAATAAAAAATAAAATAAAATAAAATAAAAAATCAAATTTTTTTACTTTCATACACTTTTTTTTTTTCCATACAGAAAGTCATACAGGTTTGCAGCAACATGAGGGTGAATAAATGATGACAGATTTTGCTTTTTGGATTGACAGGTTATTCTGACAGCATTACACTGTTCCAAAACTATTTGTTTTTGTTTTTCTTCTGTGAAACACAGAAGGGGTAATATTGAAGAATATACTGGTAAGCACAAAGTAGAATTATAAAAGTGGTCCAAATTAAGTCTTCTGGAGCCATACCAAAGCTAAAATTTAAGTTTCTATTCACTGAAAAGTTTGGTGCCTTGATGAGAAAGAACAGTGATTTCTGAATGAACCAGCTGAAGGAACAGTTCATTTGAGCCGGATCGTATCAATGAATCGATTGAGCCATTTCACAAAACTCTCAGTGATTTGTTCATGAATTAGAATTTGGGACTGTTCATCACACAAAGCTATCGTATGGCATTAGAAGTCAGTAATTATGCATGGACTACCTACTTTTGTTGTGATTTCGCATTTGCACCATTCATTTGCAATACGTGCGAAAATAAACAAAGAGGACATTTTTCAAAATGCCTCCTTTGGTGTTCTGCAGACAGTCTAGCTGGACAAGAAAAACGTCAAGTTGAGTAAATAATGACGGAACTGTCATATTTGCAAGAACTACCTCTTAAAATTGCTTTTTTAAAAGACACTGTAATTGTGTGGCTCATTAATAACACTTGCTTGAAGACGCGCGTGGGGAAAGATGCACGCGCCCAGGGGGAGGGACGAAATCAAATCCACCTCACGCGCTTCTTCTGCTCGCGGAAAGAACACAACTCCAGTCACACAACCGGGATCCACAAACATCCTTTCTACAGTTTGCTCCTTTTCGACTCTTTCACGAATTTGTTACTTTCTTTTAAAAAGGCAGACACACTAACTTCGACTCTCCATTAAATCTTCCTGAAAACTCAATTTAGTTTCACAATATATTTGACATGATAACGCAAGGTAGGTTCAACTGTATTCAAGATATTAATAGATTTTATGAACACAAAAACTTTGAAAATATTACTCGCTCTGTGTCTTTTGTGCCCACTGACCTCAATAGTAGCCTAGTGAGATCAAGTGGGGAAAAAAGTATAGATCATTACTCATACGCTGGCAGTCGTGAAAAAATGAACAATCATATTGTAGCCTACTGCCCTACCAAGTTTGTTTAAGGGCATTTTCTCAGTTCGCATGTAATACAAATAAATAGTGCGCACAAAATGAAATTTCTGTCACCATTCACTCTGATGTTGTTCTAAACCTGTATGACTTAGCCTATTTTCTTCTGTGGAAAACAAAAAGATGTATTAGGCAGAATGACAGCTCCAGTCATTTACTGCACTAGCATATGCAAAAAGATGCAACTAAAGTGAATGGCAATCGATCGCTGTCAGTCACGGATTTTCTGCCCCTTTTGGTGTTCCGCGTAACAGACTAAGTGAGAAAGGGTTTGAACAAAATGGTAATAGATAATTAATGACATATTTTTTGCTTTTGTTAATGTGAAATATCCTAAGTTGACAGGTTTGTGCATTTAAATTAGTAATTAGTCTGTTTGCGTGACCGTGGCATTCAGTCCGTATCTGTATATAGGTGAGTTATTTTGCTTTGATAATAATCTTAATAACGATTTATGCCAAAGCGTTACGTTTTAATATAGTCAAATCCGTTCTTCACGCTGTTGGCTTGGGCGCATATTCGTCTCGCTCGGGAGACACTAACTGCGGGGAATCCGAAGGCTATTTTAGACAATGCGATAGCACAATTTTGTTTAATCACTTTAAAGCCTTTTATCGGCAGAATGAAACCGGTAGTTGAGCCCAGTGGCATTGTTGTAATGAAATGCGTGTTAATCACTTCGTTTTCCACTTTCGTCAACACCCGCTTGTGCGTCACAGCGTTGAAATATTTAGTCTTCTCGACTCAGAGAAAGCGGTTTACGTAAAATTAGCAACAAGTCCACGTATGGTCGTGTTCACTTGTCACTGAATTAAGTGTGCTATAATTCGTTCTCTTCTTGTTTGGTTTAGCTGGTAAATCTGAATCTAAATAAGAAAGAGGCTTCACTTTTTTGTCACTGCCATGCAATGTGTCACTCAAGAGTGAGTCATACGTTTTGGAGATAAACTTAGAAGCAGGCAAACACTCAGAAGAAAGACACTGTTTCCATCCTGTTGAGTTTTCACAATGCTAAATTCCTTATGCTGTTCTGGGGTTGGAAAAGAGGAGCTGTCTGAGGATGAACTTGTGTTCAACTCCAGCTGTATGCCATTCTCGCTGCAAGCATTCTCTCCATGCTGGACTGATCACAAAGCCACCGCATGAAGTGAGGAGCAGGGAAGAGACAGAGAGAGATGTTTGGAGAAAGACACCAGAGGGTCTAGGAAAGGTTTCACAGGAGATACGCACAAATATAAAGTGAAAGTGATGTGACATACTGTACAGCCAAGTATGGTGACCCATACTCAGAATTAGTGCTCTGCATTTTAAGCATCCAAAGTGCACACACACAGCAGTGAACACACACACCCAGAACAGTGGGCAGCCATTTATCAGGAGTTTGGTGCCTTTCTCAAGGGCACCTCAGTCATGGCATTGCTGGCCCAAGACTGAAACCCACAACCTTAGGGTTAGGAATCAAACTCTCTAACCACTAGGCCATGACTTCCCCCTAAAAAGTTTGATATAGTTAGCATTATAGTTAGAGCAAGGGAGAGGCGTGTTTACTCATATCATTTGCAGTCATTTGTGTACCAGTGATTTGCAGTGGAATCATCGTTAAATTGTCTATTGATTGTCATCAGTGAGGGTGGACTTATATAATATGAACTATAAAATATAATAAGCAAATATGAAAGTACCTTTGACAGTGATATTTTTAATGTATTTGTCACTTCTGCAAAAACAACACTTATAGTAAATAAATATTAATTGTAGTTTTTTGTGCATTTTATTGACGTTCACACCAGGTGTTACAATGTATGATACTGGTGTATATATATGTGTGTGTAAAATCATACTGTAGGCTTTACACATATATCCAATGTTAGATCTCTCCCAGATCTCTGGGGAGGAACATCCTCTGGGGAGGATTGCTCTTTTATCCACCCAAGCGCTATTTTTTTCTATAGCTTCACATCTGTGTTTTGGTGCTGAGGAGAGAAATCAATGAAGTTCCAGCAGGGAGAATGGTTATGGGAAGTAAACCCCTCTGCTCCAAACGAGAAAAAGAAAGAAAGCTAGAGAAACTAAACAAAAGAAAAGCAAAAATGATTCCCCTCACCCCAAGAATGGGTGTAAAGACATTTAGAATTGTTTCCAATTCGTTTTCTTTCTTATTCATCCAAGCTTTGCCACCTCTCTTTCTTCTGCCTTCCTGAGGCTGGTTCATATAGATGATGTCAAAGGTCTCAGAGCCCCAGGACCCTGCAGTTGCACAATTTGATATGTTTCAGTGTGATATGGGGTTATGCTCCAATTCATATGTAGGGTGAACTGAGAGAAGAAGAAATTCTGATTGCCCTAAGTTTGCCTCACGACTATCAGAGAAGCTTACCTCTTAAAGAATGGATGACAGTGCTGAAAATATGAAGATTTCCAGGTGGCTTAGTGTCATTCTTCCTGCATTTGGAATTAGTCACAAACTCATATAGACACACATGTCACCCATACTCTTTGTTCCAGATAGCGTGCACACACACATACACACTACATGCGCAGACAGTGACGCATGTCCTGACAGCACCTCACACACATACAGATGCACACAGTCTGCTGTGGGGAACAGGCATGTGTGTGTTGCTGCAGGCTCAAGTCTCTGGGCAACAAGAACAGCTCACCTGTCTGATTCTATCTGTAATGCCTTTCCTCCACTGACAGAGAAAGACTCTTAGTGTCCCGCTCACTTTATGAGGAAGAGCTCACTCTCTCACTACTTCTAAATGAGGGCATATGTGCTCAGCAGCAGTTCACAAGTGACTTACACACATGGCTTTATATTATCACAGATAACTCTTTAGTCTTTCCAACCAACTGAACATTCTTCATAGTCATTGCCTCTGCTTGTGTGTTTCTCTGATCTTCAGCAAACCAGTTTCTGGAAACATTAATGTATTTTGGATAATATGTTATTGTACTAGCAAGGTTGGGTAGTATTGTTAAAACATACAGTATATAGCATTTTTATGATATTCAAGATATCTTGAGATTGATGTATTTCTTCTAAACTTGCTTTAAAAGAGTAACTTTAAATGAACCAAAATGTTTAATTCAAGAAAAATCCAGGGTAACACTTTATTTTAAGGTGTCCACGTTACATGTACTTACTATTATAATATCAATAAATTATGGATAATTACATGCAAGTAACCCTAGGCCAAACCCTGATCCTAACCCTAACCATATAGTAAGTATGTGTAGTTAATTAATATTACTCAGTTCTAAAATGTATAATTACACTGTAAGGAAAGTGTAACCAAATACAGTTATAAATAACTAACTATTTTTGCCACTGAAATTTAAAATACTGAAACATGCACAAGTTGTGAGATATGGAAGGATTACAAAACAAACTGAATGACTTGCTCTTTTGTAAATTTAATGACCAAAAATTCCACAGTGACTCATACCTTTTTTGGATGTAATTGCAATTTTAATGGGCTTCAGTGCTGAATCCAGTGGACCAAATCAAATGTGATGGGTTTAACTGTTATGAACTGTAATTTCAACATAAGTACCGCTGCTATTTTTGACCAGCCTACATCCTCATTGGCCACTGACAGCTCTCTTGCAATTATGATAAGGTCTTCTCTGCCCCATTCTTACGTTTTTATGTGAATTGGGCTCTGAAATGAATAAATACGATGTAATTGACAGATTTTGTGAGTAGTATCTTGGACATAAAATATGGATTCATCCTGTTTTATTTTAGTTTTTGACTGAGAGTGTTAATCCAACATATTATCAATTGGCAAATATTTTCCTGTTTTGCAAGTTTTAGTAAATACTCATCATCTCAGTTACATACACAATCTTGTTTGGGAACAGAGATGTTATGTTGAAAGGGAACCTCCAAACTCACCAAACTCACTTCACAATAATGTATAGTTAAAACATTCCTTAAAGAGATTGTGCACCCAAAAGTTTACTCACCCTCATGTCATTATATACCCTAATGTGTATATTTGAAAGATATTTATTTTGACCATACAATGGAAGTCAATGGCAGTAAACTTGGTTATCAACATTTTTCGAAAATATATTCTATTTTGTGTTCTCACAAGGTTTGGAACAACATGAGGGTAAGTAAATCAAAAATCATTTCATTTATGGTGCACTATCCTTTTAAGTTTCCCACAGGGTCTGTTTAAAAGTTCAACTTTAAGGAGACGTTATGGTCCATGTGGACAATGTTCTACTTTAATTTAAAAGGGTTATCTTAAGCTTGATGGGGTTCAGAAAAACTAACTCTAAACTTCAACTCTCCACTTTGTATCTTATGTATTTGAATGAAGGTTAAGTCTGTTTAATTAATGGAAGCAGGGCCTTGCAATCCTTGGCTAAACCCATTAACAGAGGGGGCCATTGGAGAGTTAACTAGTTGAAGTAATTAGAAGAGGAAAGTAAGAGCCATACACGTGTGAGACAGCAGAACTGAACTCTCAGTGCACATGAATGTGTCTGGGTGTTTAAATTCACGGCACATGATTTTATAACAGACTCACTGCATGCAGTCCTATTCTGTTTTTTTCTAGAAGTTTACAGAGGTCATAACTGCAAAGGATTGTTTACAAAATGCAACTGAAGTCAGTTTATGGAGCAGTTATGTCGCCAAAGCTTACAGAGGGCATAATGCCACTTATTATGATTACATTATTTCTTGAAAGCACATATAATACAATTTAGTATACTGTCTCCACACATCTTGTGTTTTTCACATGACAACTATGGTAAACCATAAGACTTCATAATTCTTAACTTAAATCTTAAAGGAACAGTTTACCCAAAATTGCTGAACGTTCATGCCAACCAAGATAAAGTTGACTTTCTTTGTTCATTGGAACAGATTTAAAGAAATTTAGCATTATATCACTTACTCACCTGTGGATCTTCTGCAGTGAATGGGAGCCAAAAAAAAGAGAGTTCAAACAGCTGATAAAAACATCACAAGTTGGCGCCGATAGCCTCATGGTTAGTGCGCTGACATATACAGCACAACTGCGCTCACGGCGACCTGAGTTCAATTACGTCTCATCTGACTCAGGAGAGAAATATGCACAGATCAAGCACCATTCTAAACAGATATGATGGTGGATTTTGATGTGAAAGCACAACAGACGACTGACTTTTTCACCTGAAGGAAGCATTATTATTAATTATTATGTATTTATTTATTAAATTATTATGTATTTGGCCAAAAGTGCCAGTAAAAAATTCAAATGCTTTAATAATAGATTTGTTTCTTACAAACACAGATTTTTACTTTACAAGGCATTCATTGATGGACTGGAGTTGTGTTGATTACTTGTGGACTATTGTGATGTTTTTATCAGCTGTTAGGACTCTCATTCTGATGGCACCCATTCACTGCAGAGGATCTATTGGTGAGCAAATGATGTAACTTACATTGCTTCTGTTTATACTTTTTGCATCAGTAAAATTAAATGTCATATGTGATTGCACGTTTGACCAGCATATCCTATTAGATTTGCCTTAAGAGAAATTGGTGCAAACAAGTTAAGTTTAAAGTTGCAAACTAACTAGTCCTTGCACTGTATGCATGGAAATTTTATATCCCGTTTGAAGTAAACGTTTGACACTAACCTGTTCTTGACTTCTCCCGTATTATTTAGCATTCCTTCAGACTTGTCTAGCTCCATCAGAGTGCATTATTTTAAAGTGATTCCATTTTCCACTTGACTACACCTGGTCTCTTTGGTAATAGTTGATGATGACCTCTAACCTTGAGAGCTATGTTTGGTGCACTTAGAGTGTCTGCTAGGACATTGGCTCTGACCCTGAGGAATGTGCTAAAAGCAACAGAGTGCACACACTCACATATTTACAAAAACACACATTCAGAATATAAAGAAAGAAACAGAGTGTGGACATAGCCTCAAAAGCAACACAATTTTGCCTTGTTAAAGGGTTATTTCACCCAAAAATGAAAATTCTCTCATTAATTACTCCCTTATGTCGTTCCAAACCTGCAAGACCTCCGTTCATCTTCAGAACACAAATTAATATATTTTTGATGCATCCCGCGAACTCTTTGACCCTCCCATAGACAGCAAGGATCCTTACACGATCAAGGTCCAGAAACGTAGCAATGACATCTTTTAAATAATCCATGTGACATCACGGGTTCAACTGTAAATTTACAAAGCTATGAGAATACATTTTGTGCACAAAGAGAGAGAGAAAAAAAAAAAAACTTTATTCAACAATTTGTATCCTCCGCGTCATCCCCTGATGTCACTTGGATTATTTTACAGGTCTCCTTGCTACGTTTCTGGACCTTGATTGTGTAAGGATCCTTGCTGTCTATGGGTGGGTCAGAGAGCTCTCAGATTCCATCAGAAACAACTTAATTATATACCCAAACACAAAAGACTGATTTTAGGGTTTAGAACAACATTGAGTAATTTTCATTTTTGGGTGAACTCTCCCTTTAAATGCATTATTAATATAGTTGACCACATAATGCTGATTGTTTGAAATAGATGCTTTTCAGTATATACAGGTATACAATTATTTGACAATTTTTAGATTCTGACTGAAACCAACAACTGTTGTTGGATGACTGGCAGCTTTGTTAATGGATAGTGCACCGGATATCACTCAACTACTGTTGCTGATGTATGGCACTCCTGATACTGTATGTTATATTGCAAGCTTCTCGTTCTCTGTAGTTCCTATTTCGCCACCCACTGTATTATGAATGAAGTCTATCCCTGGGTCCCACCCAGTGCACTATATACTAAGGTACATTTCTATTCCTTTGTGTGTGCATGTGTGTTTATCTCTGTATGTGCATGTTTGTGCAGATTGTTTCTCATCTAAAGGAGAAGACAGGCTGTTTCGTCGTTTATTCAGGAGGTATAATCAGTTCATTCGGCCAGTGGAAAATGTGTCTGACCCCGTCACAGTGGAGTTTGAGGTCTCCATCTCACAGCTTGTTAAAGTGGTAAGAAAACCAGTGTCCACTTCCTCAAAATACTTAACCTGCTTCTTGTCCAAACACTGGGTGTGAGATGAGATTTAAGCCTGTAATTTTTTTTTCTTGACCTGAATTGCTATTGTTATTATAAGGGTTACACAATATATAACAGTATCAACCAATATTAGTGTTTTTATAGTATTAGCCATTATTAGATATTTTTTTTTTTTTTTAATAAAAATATGGGATATTGTTCACATTTTATTTCCTAGTTTTACATATAGAATTCAATCACAATAATCTAACATAAATCAGAGTCAAAAACCAAAATTGTGTGACGGCTGGTAAAAGAGGAGGAAGCAATTGCAGGCAATCAGAAGAAGTTTATTGAAATCAGAGTCCAGAATGTAGGCAATGGCAACGAAGGTCTACGGTGGCGTGAGAAGAGCTGGATGGTGAAGTCGCAGGTGAAGGTGAAGACGGTCAATGGATGAAACCAGGAACAGACCGGAACACTGACACGAAGACGACAACACGAATACAATCCAGCACACGAACACGGAAGACGGTAAACCAACTAGGCAGTGGAGACATGAATGAGGATCTGACAACAGACAGAGAGATGAGTGAGTATATGTAGCTGAGTGGAGATGAGGATCAGCTGGAGCGAGACAATCAACACACAGGTGACAACAATCAACCAAACGAGCACATGGAGACTACGTGAGTACAACAACAAACACAAAACATGACACGGAGGAAACAATGGATTTCCTACCGTGACAGTACCCCCTCCCCTAGGACGTCACCTGACGTTCCCAGCCTGCTTTACCTGTAGATTGTAATCATCAATAAGGCGGTGATCCAGTATGTCCCGAGCAGGAACCCACCTTCTCTCCTCCGGACCGTAACCTTCCCAATCCACCAAGTACTGAAATCCGCGTCCCCTCCGTCTAGAGTCCAGAATACGATTAACCAAATATGTGGTTTCCCCATTAACGATACGAGGCGGGGGGGGAACCGGGGCAGGCGGGTTAAGACGGGAAAAAAATCACCGGTTTAATTTTGGACACATGGAACACGGGATGAACCCTCCTGTACACCGGAGGAAGGCTAAGACGCACTGTTACCGGATTAATGATTTTGGTAACAGAAAACGGGCCAATAAATCTGGGAGCAAGCTTATTCGAAACGGAACGCATCTGAATATTCTGGGTAGAAAGCCACACTCTTTGACCGACGACGTAACGGGGAGGCTTCGACCGGTGGCGATCGGCCTTAGCCTTGGTGCACGACCTAGCCTGGAGCAGAGCTCTGCGAGCTCTGGTCCAGGTGCGGTGACACCTCTGGACTAGTGCGTGTGCGGACGGGGACCGAAACCTCGGATTCCGTACTGACAAAATTAGGTGGTTGGTACCCTAAACTACACTTAAATGGAGACATGCCCGTAGATGACACTGGTAAAGAATTGTGTGCGTACTCCACAATTGAGAGTTGCTGACACCAGGACGAAGGATTATTGGAAGCCAAACATCGCAAAACCCTTTCGACATCCTGATTGGCTCGCTCGGTTTGACCATTGCTCTGGGGATGGAACCCGGAAGAAAGACTAACAGTCGCTCCTAACAATTTACAAAATTCTCGCCAAAATTTGGACACAAATTGGGGACCCCCTGTCAGAAACCACGTCTGTCGGAAGGCCATGTATACGGAAGACATGGTCAATGACAGCTACCGCTGTTTCCTTGGCTGATGGTAATTTGGGCAAGGGAATAAAATGAGTCGCCTTCGAGAACCGGTCCACTACGGTTAAAATCACCGTATTGCCCTTAGAGGGCGGGAGGGCGGTAATGAAATCTAGCGAAATGTGGGACCAGGGTCTCGAAGGGACAGACAGCGGTAAGAGTAACCCATCTGGAGGTCGATTGGAAGTCTTACCAATAGCGCAAACTGAACAAGCCAAGACGAAGTCGTGGACGTCACGAGCCATACCAGGCCACCAAAATCGTTGCTTGACTAGAAACCTAGTTCTACTAACCCCTGGGTGACAAGCAACACTGGAACAATGACCCCACTGGAGAACGTCTGACCGTAACCCCTCCGGCACAAACAATCGGTTCGGTGGGCAACGAGCCGGGGGCGTTACCCCTTCTAAGGCAGTCAACACCTTCGATTCGACCTCCCATCTGAGCGCGGAGATAATGATGGTCCCCGGTAAAATGGGCTCGGGAGTAGCAGTACGATCGGAACGCTCAAAAAGACGGGATAAAGCATCGGGTTTGATGTTTTTGGAACCCGGCCGGTAAGAAAGTGTAAAATCGAAACGACCAAAAAACAATGCCCACCGAGCCTGCCTGGAGTTAAGTCTTTTGGCGGTTCTAATGTATTCGAGATTCCTATGGTCCGTCCATACAATGAAAGGTACACCCGACCCTTCAAGCCAGTGACGCCATTCTTCCAGTGCAAGTTTGACTGCCAACAACTCTCGATTGCCAATGTCATAATTAACCTCTGCAGGAGATAAACGGTGAGAATAATACGCGCAAGGATGCACCTTTCCGTCTGAGGATGCGCGTTGGGACAACACTGCTCCTACCCCCACCTCTGACGCGTCGACCTCCACTATGAATTGACGTGAGCGATCAGGGGTGACGAGAATGGGAGCTGAAACAAAGCAGCTTCTCAGTTTGGCAAACGCAGCCTCGGCTGCGTTTGACCACCTGAACGTCAAACTAGGGGAGGTCAAGGCGGTCAGAGGAGCGGCTAGTTGGCTGAAATTGCGAATGAAACGGCGGTAAAAATTGGCGAACCCCAGAAATCTCTGCAGGGCCTTGCGAGACTCTGGGGATGGCCAATTTACCACAGTCTTAACCTTCTCAGGATCCATGCGAACACCCTCAGTCGAAATGATGTGTCCTAGAAAAGAAACAGACTGTGCATGAAAAACGCATTTCTCCGCCTTGACAAACAATCCATTCTCTAGCAACCGCAGAAGCACTCGTCGTACGTGTTGCACGTGTTCCTGGAGAGACGAAGAAAAAATCAATATGTCATCCAGGTAAACATATATGAACAGATCGACCATGTCTCGCAACACGTCATTAACGAGTGCTTGGAAGACTGCCGGCGAGTTCGTTAGCCCGAAAGGCATCACGCAGTACTCAAAATGGCCTCTAGGGGTGTTAAAGGCAGTCTTCCACTCATCCCCCTCCCTGATGCGGACCAAATGATAAGCATTACGTAAGTCCAATTTAGTGAAAACTGACGCTCCCTGCAACCTCTCAAAAGCTGAAGACATAAGCGGCAAAGGATAGGTATTCTTTACCATTATGTTGTTCAGCCCTCGGTAGTCAATGCAAGGTCGCAAGGATCCGTCCTTCTTTCCCACAAAAAACAACCCCGCCCCCGCTGGAGAAGAAGAAGGGCGGATGAACCCCGTTGCAAGAGAACTGGATATATATTTCTCCATGGCCGCCGTCTCTGGAATAGACAAAGAATATAACTTGCCCTTAGGCGGAGAAGTTCCTGGCAATAACTCTATCGCACAGTCATAGGGACGATGAGGAGGAAGAGAATCAGCCCGAGACTTACTGAACACCTCCTTCAGGTCGTGGTACTCCGCGGGCACGTTAGCCAAATCCACTGCTTCCCCCTGAAACACAGACTCAGAAACATTAACAACAGCAGACAAAAGACAAGACAAATGACACTCCTCGCTCCAGCTAACCACAGATCCGAGGCGCCAATCGATCCTGGGGTTGTGTTTCTGGAGCCAGGTGTGACCTAGAACAATGGGGGATTGAGGTGAGTCCGTGATGTAAAATGAAATCTCCTCCGTATGGTTGCCAGATGTGATGAGAGAAACCGGTACAGTGGTCTGTGTGATGACTGGCAGTCTGTGTCCGTTGAGTGCAAAAGGTGCAATGGGGTGTTTGAGGGAGGTGAGAGGAATGTTGAGTTTAGTAGCCAACTTACAGTCCATAAAACTACCCTCTGCCCCAGAATCCAACAAAGCGTGATGATCGAGTGCGTGGGTGGACCACCGTAGACTCACCGGAAGGAGTGTCGATGTAGATGAGGTCTTCCTGGCAGAGATCCCACCCGATAGTAGCCTCCGTTTTACTATCGGGCTTGGTCTTTTACCGGACAGCGCTGGATGTGATGTTCTTGGCTGCCGCAGTATAAACATAGTCCCAGGGATCTCCGCCTGATCCTCTCCTCCCGGGAGAGCCGAGCTCGCCCCACCTGCATGGGTTCAAGATCTCCCGGTGGGCTGACCGCAACCTCTGAGCGCTGACGCTGAGCCTCCGGTCTGGTCGCGAGAACTGCTCTCCCCCTCCGTCTGGCGGCTTGGTCGAGTCGGTTGTCTACTCTGATGGTGAGGTCGATCAGGCCATTGAGAGAAGTGGGGAGCTCGACGGCGCGGATCTCCTGTTGGATGCGGTCAGCCAACCCATGCAGGAAGTGATCCCACTGCGCCTCTTCGTTCCACTTACACTCCGCCGCCAGGGTGCGGAACTCAATAGAATAGTCGGCTACGGACCTGTCTTCCTGACGTAGGTCCGTGAGAAGTCTAGCCGCCTCCCTCCCGGCGACGGAGCGGTCGAAGACCCGTCTCATCTCCTCCGAAAGGGCGTGGAACGAGGCACAGCAGCTGTCTTGGTTCTCCCACACCGCCGTCCCCCAGAGGGCAGCCCTCCCCGTCAGTAGTGACAAGACGAATGCCACCTTCATTTCCTCGGTGTGAAACGTGCGGGGCTGCAGGGCGAAGTGCAGAGAACAATGAGACAGAAATGATCGACAAAACTTTGGCTCACCCGCATATTTCTCAGGGATGGGGAGGCGTGGTTCGGACTGGGAAATCCCTCCGGAGACGATCGGCGGTGTGGGGTGGCGTGGGAGGCGCAGCGGGTGGCGGTTGTTGTTGTCGTTGAGCCTGGAGAGCGAGCTCGGACACCTTCGTCACCATTGCTTGGAAAGCTCGACCCATCTCATCTATCGCCTTGTCTTGGCGATCCATGCGATCAACGCCTCTCTGCAAAAACTCCTCTAGATGAGATGGGGAGCGATCGATCGCCTGCTGCTTCCATGATGGTCAGATCCTACTGTGACGGCTGGTAAAAGAGGAGGAAGCAATTGCAGGCAATCAGAAGAAGTTTATTGAAATCAGAGTCCAGAATGTAGGCAATGGCAACGAAGGTCTACGGTGGCGTGAGAAGAGCTGGATGGTGAAGTCGCAGGTGAAGGTGAAGACGGTCAATGGATGAAACCAGGAACAGACCGGAACACTGACACGAAGACGACAACACGAATACAATCCAGCACACGAACACGGAAGACGGTAAACCAACTAGGCAGTGGAGACATGAATGAGGATCTGACAACAGACAGAGAGATGAGTGAGTATATGTAGCTGAGTGGAGATGAGGATCAGCTGGAGCGAGACAATCAACACACAGGTGACAACAATCAACCAAACGAGCACATGGAGACTACGTGAGTACAACAACAAACACAAAACATTACACCCATTAAAAAAAAAAATACATTACATAATAAATTGAATGACAATGTTAAATGTAATCTTTAGCAAAACTCAATATGAATATATATTTTTTTCATATTGTACTGTACATTATAATGGTGTGATGCCTAAATTCACTTGTAGCATTTAAAACAATGGATTGTTTAGGATTATTACTTTTTATTATTTTTTGTAACATTTATTTAGAAAACAAATGTGGATATTTAATATTGACTATTGTCTGACATTATATAAAATTATCAGTAATGGCCAGACTTTTATTATTTGTGCATCTTCGTGAATTTTTATTAAGAATGGACTCTTATTATTTTATGCTTGTGGAAATAATCAAGCAAAGCTGAGACAATAATGTCAAACACTAGAGAATCTTAGTCCACATTAGTTAAAGTGTACAAATTTAAGCTCAAACAAATACAAGCACACAAGCACTTTTGACCTCTTTATAAAAATAATAGTGTGTGAGGTCTTTTTTCTTTTTTCTAAATTGAAGGAGATTTGCTCCGCAGGTGGCTTCCTGTGAGTAGAATTCTGTGCTGTTTTCCGTTATTGTGAGGGCTTTTTGTTTCATTTACTGTGGTCAGGGAGAGCAATTGAGTTAAAAGCCTTTGTGCCCCACTGTTACAGGAAGTAGTGCCGACTCTGTGCTTTCCCCAGCATCATACAAATCAGCACTCCTCTTAAAACTCCTGGATTAAATTTCCACTTCACCAGGGAAAGCGGCCAAGATTAAAAGCACACTTTTTTTTCTTGCTTCACAGAGACAGACACCTGAGAGATTAACAAGCCATAACCCACCACTATAGAGAACACAATCCTGGATTATAGATTATAGATAACAGGCATTTTTTCATATTTTTCTTGTAAATATGCAGGACCTATTAGTACTGTTGAGGGTACTGTGATGAATGAATTGAAGCTGGTAGATGAAAGTACTCTAAAGTACCTCCAAACCCCTTTTCTTATCAGACCTGTCTTTCATATTAGACAAGAACTGTATTGATTTTATTGCCAGAACATATTCCATTATAAACAATAGAGGATTGCTGTCTTTCTTTCTGACTGTTTCTGTCTTTGCCCTCTGCCTGTGTCGTTCTCTCTATAGGATGAAGTCAATCAGATCATGGAAACAAATCTTTGGCTGAGACATGTAAGTAATTTTTGTGTGCAGCATGTAGGCCTTGTGCACATGTTTGTGTTAACACAAAGATCTAATCTTCTTTGTGTCTTGTACCACTGTCAGTAAGAATGTAACAAGAAAATGTGTATAGCAAAAACATACAAGGCATGGGGTTGAGTAATGCAGGGAAAGAACAATACAGTAAATATATACATGTAGAAGATGAGTAGGTGGAAACAGGACACCATGAAAAAGAAAAGTTATATAAATAATAGAAAACTTAAAGGTAGCACAGTAGTTATCTCCTAAAACGAATGGAAAGAAAGAGGTTAAAAAGATGATAATATATGTGCAAAAAGTAGCTCAAACATTTCACTTTTTTAATAACCAGCAGAATAATAATAAACTACTGTTATTTCACAGTCAGCAAAGATTGTTTTGTTAGTTATTTAGTGAACTTATTCATTTAGCAAACCTATTTTTCATCCTCCAAGCATGAAGATACATCCAGGAAATGAACTTGGCTTTATATGTCTGAAGTGCTATGTTCTTTTTTCACACTGAAAATATTTTGTGCTTTATTATTCTTTGTGACTGTCTGCTTAGATAGATATTACTTAGATACTGTACATGTTTTCAGCGCTACAATAATGAGTGCAACATGCTCCAGCATTACTACTGAACTTATTGCTTAAATCAGCATATTGTGTTTATAGTTGAAAGTGATTTTTGTGTGTGATACATTGTGTAATGTTGTTACAAAGAGTGTGTTGCCCTAGCTTGGTTCGGGATTGGGGAGGGTTCTGGATTTGGATGAATATTTGCTGAATTTTTCTGAGAATGTCTGTGCTTTTGTTAAGCCCTGTAGTATTGTACAATAAGTCTGTGCAATGCCTGATAGCAGGATGCTTGATATCACTGAACACAGACAGATCAGCAGTCCTAACAACATATCTCTTCACAGATATGTCAACAAACCAAAAAATGAGACAGAAATGGGCACAAATACACAGCTCTGCAAATACACTACTATACACATTACACATTAGTATACACATTTGTTAACAAACCTCAATAAACAACATGCCTACTCAAGCAGAAAATGTGCTTTCTTTTTTCACTGCTGATGGAGAAATGCACATACAAAAATAAAGGCTGTGACAGGGCACAGATGACACATGTAGATGTTCTGTAGATAGTAGATTAGAACTGTGTCACTTGTATGGGCACCAAAGCTTAATTTTTAGCCTATGGCTTAAGCATAAAATAAAGAAAAAAAAAAATATATATATATTTTTTTTTGCGATATTATCATAGATATGGAATGACTACAAGCTGAAGTGGTCACCTGCAGAGTTTGATGGAATTGAGTTCATCAGAGTCCCATCAAATAAAATCTGGAGGCCTGACATTGTACTTTACAACAAGTGAGTGGAGTCTTTTTTACCTAACTTTCAACTTCAGTGAATTTAAGTTTATAGTAATTTTGGTCCTTTTTGATTTTGGGCCAAACGAACATGATCAGAGCTTGCAGTCTGAGAAAATGAAATATGAATGCATTAGCAGTCATAACATTGAAACATTCTTTTTCTGACATAGTGCTGTTGGGGATTTCTTGGTGGAGGACAAAACCAAAGCTCTTTTGAAATATGATGGAACCATCACTTGGGTCCCTCCTGCAATCTTCAAATCATCCTGCCCTATGGACATCACGTACTTCCCCTTTGACTATCAGAATTGCTCTATGAAGTTTGGTTCCTGGACCTATGACAAGGCCAAGATTGACCTGGTACTTATTGGCTCAAAGGTAAACCTTAAAGACTTCTGGGAGAGTGGAGAGTGGGAGATCATTGATGCACCCGGTTATAAACACGACATCAAGTACAACTGCTGTGAAGAGATCTACCCAGACATAACCTACAGTTTTTACATACGGCGACTGCCCCTCTTCTACACTATCAACCTTATTATCCCCTGCCTCCTCATCTCCTTTCTGACAGTACTTGTCTTTTACCTTCCATCAGACTGTGGTGAGAAAGTGACATTGTGCATCTCTGTACTCCTCTCTCTCACTGTGTTCCTTCTTGTCATTACGGAAACCATCCCATCAACCTCACTCGTGATCCCTCTGATAGGCGAGTACCTTCTCTTCACAATGATTTTCGTCACCCTCTCCATTGTCATCACCGTCTTTGTATTAAATGTGCACTATCGCACCCCTATGACCCACACTATGCCTAGCTGGGTCCGTTCTGTCTTCCTCCGAGCTTTACCCCGCATTATGCTCATGCGCCGGCCTCTCGATCTATCAGAGTCTTCTGGAAAAGGAGGACTAGAAAGTGGGGGCTCGTCCGGGACTGGAGCAGGACGAGGAGGAGAGGGGAAGAAGAGGAAAAACAGTGGATCTCAGCAGGGAGCAATGAACTCTTTGGAATTTGGAGAAGGGAAAGCAGCATTAGAAGGCAAGAAAGGCGGATGCCCATGTCACCCAATGAAAGAGGCAACTGAGGGGGACTGTGGGAAAGTGAGTCGTCAGTTGAGTCCACAGGCTATAAACACAGTTGTGGCTTTCTCTGTGGTGTCACCGGAGATCAAACAGGCTATTGAGAGTGTGAAGTACATTGCTGAGAACATGAGGAGCCGCAACAAAGCCAAAGAGGTAAAGTGGTTCCTAGTCTGTCAATCCACTTGGTACAACACATTGACTATAAGGAATTGTGCTCTCTGGATAAACACACTGCCAAAATTATATTCCTTGACATGGAATTTGGATCCACATGCAGAGCTTTTCCATCCTAGCAAAGATTAGTCACATTAGTGTCAGCTGGGCAGCAATCTGCACTTGTGTGTCTGCTTGGACTGATTGCCCCTATGATAGTAGAAGTCAAATTAGGCTTCATGTTGGTGTAAGCTTTTCAGTCCTCAGTTTTTTCCAGCCATCTGCATATATCCTATTCACAGGATGGTGGGAGTGACATCTCTAGTCCCACGGAAGGATTCCCTTTTTACACTGGGAGTTTGGCAGGGTTCTGTTTTGCCAAATAGTGACAAAAGGCACCAAAACAGGGAACATGTAATGTCTCCTAGAGGGGTGTGACTAATTACACAAGCTACACTTCCTAGAATTACTGGTGGTCTTTGTCTCCCATTATAAAGGTCAGCATGTTCTGACCAGAACAGACAATAAAACTGTTGTGTCTTAAATAAGCTAAATGAGACCTCTGCGCCAAGCAGGGGCGTACCTCCTTTCCAGAGGAGGACCTTGTGTCAGGGAATGGCATCCTCAATGGTGGACACAGATCTCCTCTGTTAGTATAGGTCTCTTCGAATTGTGTGGAAATGTTAGGTGTGCTATGTTTTTATACCAACACATATTAGTGTGCTTCTCTAGGAAATGATGCATCCGTGCATCAGTGGCCCAAGGCTATTGATTTATGCATTTCTTTTTGTACTTTCAAAAACATGGTATGCTGACATCATCAAACTTCTAGTAGAACAGCCTTGGTGTTTCCTATTTGCGTACAGATCTGCTCAGCCAACCAAAAGGGAAATTATGCATCCCTGACCAGAGCTGTGGGCTTTTGAGGTCAGTGTTGTGGGCTGAGTGTTGTTTCTACAGTTCATAATGGTAAAGCCTTCTCTACAAAAAGTATTTATTTCCATTATTTTTAACATCTGAAAGTCTAGCAGAACTATCAGCATGTCATAAGGAAGTCTGTGGGGTTCATTTGAGAGATGTGAGGTGCATCAGACTAACTATTCAACTATATGTCTAGGACCTTTCAGATTGTTTGATCAACTCTGTCTGTTTTGCCAATCTGGCTCATTGTACGCTGCAGCCTAAGAAACGTCTCTCTCACTGAATTGTGGAGGCTCTTGGCATGTAACAGCCCGAGGGAGTGCACAGTCATTCAACTCGTGGGATGGCTGTTTCTGAGCTGTCGTATTAATTCCTGTTCTATATTTGCTAGATTCATTGGGCGTGAGCATTGGTCCTGTAGTCAATGTGTTGCACAGAGCAGAGCAACTATATATAACTATGAATACATAACAACTGTCCCAGAAGCAGGGGAACAATGTTCAACACATCACTGTCCCTTTCTACCTTAGCTACCATGAAACGCCTCCTAGAACGATAGGCATAACGTACACAGCAGTATTTGTATTCCTGCCTGGTGGATGTAGCTACCTGGCATCGCTGTGTGTTAATGGCTTTTCAGGCATGCATTTCTGGTCTTATTTCCAATAGTCAATGTGTTGTACCTTGTTTCCCTCTGGGAAAAGTAATTTTTTGCTGAACTGTACCTTTACTCACATGACAAGGCATGCACTCAATCTGTCAGTCATTGTTCCATCCTCTTGTCCATTCACATGTCAAATGCCCATTGAATAATGGATATCAATGAATAATGACTCAAATTCCAACATCATGTCATGCTTTGGTTGTAATGCCCTCACAAGGACAGGTTATACGTCACAGACATCTAGCATAAGCAGGAGCGGTTCTAGGGGGTGGCCAGTGCCCCCCTGTCAACAAGCTTGCCAACAATCATTTTGGGTGAAATGCGCAGTTTGTCCTGTAAACTATATATAAAAAAGAAAAACATCACCAGCTGCTAAATTCAAATCTGCATTCGCTGGCTGGCACAGAGACACATACATTTTTAAAGCACTGCACATTATAACCAATCACCAGTGTTGGGGAAGCTACTCTGAAACTGCAGCTTGACCAGCTACAAGCTACTCGTAAATTAAAGCAGTTAAGCTACATTCAAGCTACCCTTCTGAAAGAGTAGCTAGCTACACTACAAGTTACTATCAAAAAGTAGCTAGCTAAATTGAAACTACTTTAAATTTCTTTGTTATTATTAATTTTGTTTTACAATTAACATTACAAATAACTAAATAATTATTAATGAAAAATTATAATGAAGTTAAAATATTTGGGGTTTAAAACAAAACAAAGTGAAGATGTAAGAATATAAGTAAGATATTAATTTCACAGTGTAAACAGCTTTAGAGATTATTATGGGAGAGTGCTGGAACTCGCTGGACTGAAGTGAAAATGTTCTTTGCTCTCTTTTTGTACAATGAAAGTGTTACATACTGATTAGTAACTTACAATGTTTTCATTAAATTCACATTAAATACAAAGTCTTTCATATTAAAAAATATTTTATGGTATGACACCCATATCTGGTACTTAAGTAAAAAGACAGATGTTTATGCAAATTTAATAGATTACACTATTAGGCTACTTTGCCCATCGCCCATTATAGAGCAACTAACATAATCCATAAAGGTGCAAAATGCATTTACATATTTGAGAATCAAGATATATTTTGCGAATATTTCGAATAAAATAAAAAATTATAAAACCCCTGCTGGAAGAAAAAACAATAGACACAATTACAAAATGTTTAATGGTTTTACTGGTTATAATGGGACTGGAAAGTGGAAACTGTAAAGGATCCTGTTGGTCTCTACTGGTAATTGGTTGCCTTCTATAGGTGGCTTGTTAAAACCAATAAATCCTAATGGAATATGTTCCAAAGCTCACTACAGAAAACCATTTTTTAATGGTTTTAATGGTTAAAAGTTGATGGTTTGTAATGTTTGTAATGGTTATTTATAGTGAAAACCATTAAAATTTTCTGTGATGGTTTATTCTTTTGTTTGTTTGTTTTTTCAGTTGGGACGCAAGCCTGTATCAGTTATATAGTGGTATTGTGGCTGCTGTGTGTCACTTGACAAGCATGAGAGTCCCCCCCAACCCTTCAGTTGTGCCCCCTCAAAAATAATAGTTTGCATGATTATTTGTAAAATAAATGAAACATGATGAAACATTCATTTTAATTGTCATCAAATTGTTATAGATTACTTCTAGAGATTGCAGTGATACATGACATGATGAAAAATGACTGAATGAATAATACTTAAAGTAGGTTAAGATGAATTTTAAAATTGTGCCCCCTAAATGTACAAGTGGCCCCTGTCTGGCCCTCCTATTTACTTTGGTCTAGAACCACCCCTGAGCATAAGCTTATGAAAACTACTTGGCTGCTCTCAGTGGGAATGTTTACTGAGTGCTTCATTGACAATAAGTGCTTTAGATCCCTCAGTTGAGACACCACACTTTGATATGGAAAGTCTCACCACTTCATCCTTCATCTTCACTCTTGGCTCAGAGCCTCACTACTGAATCACATTAGCATTGTAATGCACCCAGTGCCTAAATATGTAGAGGGAAAATGTTTCGCATAGCTCCGCTTATAGTAGCACAATCTAATTAAGCTTATCCCCATGTAGTGTGAATAAAGCATTTTGGACAGTCAGACCTGCTTGTCACTCATTCTCATCGTCTCGTTGCAATTTTCTCCTACCTTGCTTTCTCGTGTTCAAATTTTCCGTCTTTCTCTCATTTTCTTTCCCTGTTACCTCTAACTTCTCTTTTCTTTCATTTATTAACCTTCCATCTCTGCTTTTTTCTCTGCTTTATTGTGTGCCCTTTCTTTCGTAGGTGGAGGATGATTGGAAATATGTTGCCATGGTGATTGACCGCATCTTCCTTTGGGTCTTTGTGCTGGTGTGTGTGCTGGGAACTATGGGCCTCTTCCTGCAACCTCTGATTGGCTTCTTCTCATAATTAACTGTGCCAGCTTGCCTGTTCTAACCAATAATTTTCTGAGTCACTGACATGCTCCATATTTAATTAGTACCAAAAGTGTTCTGTCGCTACAACAAAACTCTCCTAAACTATATACTGGTGTTATTGCGCAGCAAATAAATAATCAGGTATTCTGTTTTTCTCTCTGCCACTCATCAGTTGGAGACTTAAAGACTGCTTTTTGCCTTTTTAACAATCAATCACTCCAAGTGAACTTTCTAATCACCATCCTGAAGCACTGAAATGTCCATAAGAAGACTAATCAGACTTATTGTTGTTCTGTGTCCACTGCTCAAAATTACATTCCACTTACAATATCTGATTACACACACAATATGTGGCACTTTATACTAAACAACATGGCCATTTGCTCACAAATTCCCGGCAGTCACTCAGGAAAAACTGCAAAAGACAGTGATGGTGTTTTTCTTGCCAGTGGGAATAGAGTAGAGAAAATCCTGTTTAAACACAAAGAAATGTGTTGTGTAGATTAGTTCACCGAAATCTTCGAGGATAAACAGTGAGCCGTGAGATTATGGGATGAAGTTAGTCAAGAATATGGGTGATCTATAAATAACTGGTTGTAGCATGGCTGCACTCCAGAATAGAAATGACTAATCAGGTCCCATTTATGCCAAATAATTTGTGTTTAGAATGAGATTAATTAATCAGTTTTTTCCTCAGTGTGTCTGATCTCTATGATACTGCATGGTAAAGATTTTATTATTATTATTATTATTATTTTTTTTTTTCATTTAAAGCAGATGTATTGACCATGATGTCTAAATCCTTAACTGTTTTTAGTGGTGTGCAGGCTATTAAGATGACTGCTTTCCCTCCCTCTCTTACGCTCATGCTCTCTCTCTTGCTCCATCAGCAAGAGACATAATCCTCTCTTTAATATCACCATTTCAGTTTTTTTCCACTTCTATTTGTCAGCTTCTGACACTTTTGTAAAGCATTTTTTAAACAGATGTCTTTCAAATAAAAATAAGTTTTTGTTGTTGTTGTACACACTATGATCTCTGTCTTACTGCCTCTGTGTTAAACTCAGCAAGCAATGAGTGTATTTATGAAACGTGTTTCATGCAAACGAAACGCACATCCTTTAAACTCACATTCTCTGCTATATCACAGAAATATCCTACCTATAAAAGGCACAACAGATTTTATGATTGGTTTTAGTAGCATTAGGTCTTTTGAAGTAGCAGCTTATAATCATTTCCTAAGTGTAAAAGCGGTTTCAGAACTATCTGACTTAATTCTAGCACAGCTGTAATCCTGTACCACTGTTTATGGTGTGTGGGAATGACAATTTTTGCAACTTAAATGCAACAGAGATTTAGCAGATGAGTCTGCAAAGATTAATCATGTGCTATATTTATATATGCTACAAAAAGAAAACTCTTCAATATGACTTTAGAGCAGTTCAGAAACTCTAAACAAATAAAAAAAGATATATAATTAGATAAATAAATTTCCCCAGTATATTATGTTTAATGTACATCTTGCAGCAATTCATTTATAGTTTCATTTTCAAATTCTGCTTGAGAATGATTTTTTAAAAATAGTAAATGGTTAATTGAGGGCACCCAAGTTCCTACACTGCCATCATTTGAGAGAGAGAGAGAGAGAGAGAGAGAAATGAATTGAGGTAGAAACACTACGACTATGCTGTGTCTGCACTGGTTTATGTTCAGGAATGTCTATTTTCTTCTTTATATCAGCAGAATGTCTTGAATCAATAGCATCTCAAGCAATACAGACTGCAGTAGCATCTTTGATATGTTCAGACGTTCAGATTGATGTAAATAAATAAACTAAATACCAACAATCAGAAATAATTAACAAAAAAGAAAATTAATAATATAATTTCTTAAAACCTTTAATCTGCAATTTTGCACACAACTGCTCATTATTGATATAATGGCTTCAGGCAGCAGACGCTTTATCATAGGTTTTCTGAAAATCACAGAATAATGCAGAAAAAAAAAGACTTTCCTGAGTTTATTTGTTTGTTTGGGAATTATAGGACTATCAAGGGGAAAATGTACCTCTCTGCCCTAGTGTATGTGTATGGAAAATCATAAAGTGTATATGAAAATACACTTTAAGGTATAATACTAGTATAACACATGGGGTATAAGTGAAGTGCTCTGTCTTGCACTTGATAACTCAAAAAAACAAAACAAAAAAAAAAAAAACGGTAAAAACAAACAAGTATTCATTGTTGTAGTCTCTCATATTACAGTCTAGTGGAATTTGGGACACAGATAATAGTCTGTGTTTATTCAGTGATCGTAATAAATGTATTTATTCGTTTAGATGTCTTCTTATGAAAAGATGAAATAAAGGATTTAAGTTTTCTATTTGTGCATGTTTTTTTAAATGTATGAACATTAAGTTCATTTTCTTGATTCTTGTTTGAAAATAACTTTGCATAAAAGTGCTTATCAAAACCTCTTTCTCTCTTATCGTCTTCCTTTCTGTTTTCATCTGATTCATTATGCTGATTACTGTGGATGTGCTGCCATATCCAAAATTAACATTTGTTTGTGCATTTGCATGTTTTTGCATTTGTATTACTCTCCCTTTGTAATTTTTTTCAGGTTGCCTGCAAAACTGGATGTGTGTGGCTGTGGCATGGAGAACGCTAAGATCCTCAAATAAATTGCACACATTTACTTTCCTGCAATCCTCTCTCTTAGAGGATACTACTTTTAATATTGTTCTCTTACTTTATAGTGCTTAAATTCTGAGGCCAGGCTTACCTCAAAATACCGCATTTATGTCTTTCCTGTTACTCTTGTTATTATAGTTGTTTTGAGCTCTTTGGATTAGATTAGATTAGATTCAACTTTATTGTCACTGCACATGTAAGGTACAAGGCAGCGAAATGCAGTTAGCATCTAACCAGAAGTGCAATAAGCAGTAAGTACAGAATATACAAGGTCTACAATATGTACAATAACTATACAGATAAGTATTATGGACAAAATTTACAGATTTTAAATACTATCAGCATGATATACAGATAGGTGTACTATGAACATATTATACAGATGAATATGTGAAGTGTATGTACACTATAGGCAGAACTATGAACATATGAACAATTTAAACTATTGCAATGGAAAGTAAAGTGCATAGAAAAATTCAGTGTGCAATGGATTATTCAGTGTTCCTGGATGAACAGACAGTAGTGCAAGTAATAGCAAGTTTGTTGTTTTTGCTTGTTGTAAATAAATAAATAAATAAATCAGTCAGATGTAGTGATGAAGTGTGGGAGGAGTCTGTGTGTATGGTGTGCGGGGTGTCAGAGGGCAGAGTTCAGTAAGGAGACAGCTGTAGGGAAAAAGCTGTTCCTGGATCTGCTGGTCCTTGTCCGGAGGCTCCTGAAGCGCCTCCCGGAGGGCAGGAGGTTAAACAGTCTATGGTCAGGGTGAGAGGAGTCCTTAAGAATGCTGCGAGCTCGACGTACACAGCGTTTCCTCTGGATGTCCTCAATAGCAGGAAGTGGTGTCCCTGTGATGCGTTGGGCAGTTTTCACCACCCTCTGCAGTGCTTTGCGGTCAGCCACCGTGCAGTTCCCATACCAGACTGTGATGCAGCTGGTCAGGATGCTCTCGATCGCACACCGGTAAAAGTTCACCACTATGGCTGAAGACAGCTGGTTCTTCTTCAGTGTTCTGAGGAAGAAGAGGCGTTGGTGAGCCTTCTTGACCAGGCTGGAGGTGTTTGTGGTCCAGGACAGGTCCTCCGTGATGGTGGTTCCCAGGAACTTGAAGCTGGAGACACGTTCAACAACCATCCCGTTAATGTGGATGGGGTCATGCGTGCTTCCTTTCTTCTTCCTGAAGTCCACAATGAGCTCCTTTGTTTTACTGGTGTTAAGGAGCAGGTTATTGTCAGCGCACCATGTGGCCAGGTGCTGTACCTCTTCCCTGTAGGCAGTCTCATCGTTGTCACTGATGAGGCCAATCACCGTGGTGTCGTCTGCAAACTTAATGATGGAGTTGCATCCATGCACAGGCTTGCAGTCATGGGTGTAGAGGGAGTAGAGAAATGGGCTCAGCACACAGCCCTGTGGTACGCCAATGTTAAGTGTGATGGTGGAGGAGCAGGTGTGGCCAGACCTAACATGCTGAGGCCTGTTGGTCAGAAAGTCCATGATCCAGTTGCAGAGGGAGGTGTTAATGTCCAGGTCTCCAAGTTTTGTGGTCAGCTTGGAGGGAATGACGGTGTTAAATGCTGAACTGAAGTCAACAAACAACATCCGTACATATGTGTTGTTACTGTCCAGGTGTGTGAGTGCAGAGTGCAGCACTGTGCATACTGCATCCTCTGTGCTCCTGTTTCTGCGGTAGGCAAATTGATGTGGGTCCAGTGTGGGTGGGGAGGCAGTCTTTGAGGTGTGCTAGGACCAATCGCTCAAAGCACTTCATAATGATGGGTGTGAGTGCTACAGGGCGGTAGTCATTTAAGCACATCGGGGAGGAGTGTTTCGGTACTGCCACAATGGATGTGGACTTAAAAACATGTTGGAACAGTTGCTTGGGTGAGGGACAGGTTGAAAATGTCTGTGAAGACCCCTGCAAGCTGCTCTGCACATGCTCTAAGCACACGTCCAGGAATGCCATCCGGGCCAGCAGCCTTGTGTGCATTGATCCGGCTCAATGCAGTGTGGACATCTGAGGAGGTGAGTTTGAGAGGTTGGTGGTCTGCTGAGTGTGTGGTTTTGGTGGCCGTCTCCTTGCTGTCGCTGTTGAAGCGAGCATAAAAGTCATTTAGCTCGTTAAGGAAGGAGACGTCCGTGACCATTGGAGTGGAGTTGCTTGGTTTGTAGTCACTGATGGCCTGGATGCCCTGCCACATGCGTCGTGGGTCAGAGTTGGAAAAGTGTTCCTCTACCTTCAGCTTGTAGCAGTACTTGGCCTTTTTGATGCCCCTTTTCAGGTTAGCCCTGGATTTACTGTAGGCCTGCACGTCATCTGACCTGAAGGCAGTGTTGCGGGCTTTCAGCAGAATTCGCACCTCCTTGTTCATCCATGGCTTCTGATTAGGGTATGTTGTGATCTGTTTTTCTGATGTAACACTGTCAATGGTGGTGTTGATGTAAGTCAGTACAGAGGAGGTATAGGTATCAATGTCCGTGTGAGAGCCACAGGCAGCCTGAGAAGCAAACATACTCCAGTCCGTGTGTTGAAACCTGTCCTGAAGTAAAGAGTCTGCTCCAACTGGCCACACTTGCACACTGGCCACACAAGTGTGGCCAATAATATTGGCCACACTTGTGGGCTATATTATTATTACTCTTGTTATTATAGTTGTTTTGAGCTCTTTGTTGTGGTGTGCCTTGGTCTCCATGGTCCAGGCTATAGCCTCCTTGTCACTATATATGGAATCTGAAGCTTTTGTCACAGCAACAGCAGCCCATAATCCAATAGCGACGCCACCCCCCCCAAACCAAATCGTATATTTTATCTAACAAAAAAAACACACCATGTAACTATGCAAATGGTCAGACCCTGCTGTTCCTGTAGTTTGTGCTTTTTTTGAGAGTGTTCTTGTAGCTCAAACAGTAGGACATAGTGCAAGCAATGCCAAGGTCATGGGTAAAATGCATACTTTAATGCATTACTTCACTGTAAGATGCTTTGGATAAAAGCATCTGTCAAATGCCTACATTTCAACAGGAATAATGCAGTTTTTACAGAACTGGTCCCAGGAATAATTCTGCAAAAATACAGTAAAAATGTTGAACAACCTGTGCATAATAATAATAATAACAGCCCCCTTCTGGTAAATAGCAAGGTC